>NW_022993961.1:0-6938 GCF_012275295.1 Melopsittacus undulatus | reverse complement strand
AAAGTTTTCAATGCAAAATTGACGTTTGTGCTACTAAAGGTCTCACTCAACTCTGAATAGTTCTTTTTATTGTTACAGAAAACGATTCTTATACCTTTTTACTAAGAAATAATTATTGAAAAAATGCTTCAATGTGCAGTGCTGTTCATCTGCGTGACCTTGTTCTTCTGATTCTCAGGAGAGAGTCACCATAGACCTTCAACTGTGTAAAAAACCTGAGGGAACGCACATGCCAGAGAGAGAAAAATGTAATTTCAATTCATATGAGATGAAGTACTAGTATAAAGGTCACCAGCACATTGTCATATATTCCTTGGTAGCTGAAATCTGGAAGGTCAATCTCTGTAGAAATATAGAGATGGTTATATCCTATATCCTAACTGTAAGAGAAGGATAGGAGGAGGTTGCAGTCACTAAATGAAAGATCTTGGAGGCACAGAATAGAAGCTGGAGGAACTCAAATATTTATACCATCACTGGAAAGTTCTTCAAAAAACCTCTGAGGCCAAATAGAAGATAGCTCAGACACAGATATCCAAGACCCACATTAATATATTGTGTAATAACAGACTCAAAATAATTTCTCTGTTAAGGCAGTCCACCATGCCTATTTTTTTTAGGGCAAATGGCCAAATAAAATGTGTATGAAATAGAAGAAATTTCCACCATATTTCACCCACCTATAAGATGATAACCCGTTATACATCTTCCTTTTTTCCTGCTCACCTTGTCAGCAGCTTCTTCTACTGCATTCCTGAAGATATCAAGAGCAAATAGGCTATGAAACAATTTGTCAGTTTTAAACTCTGGGTACTTGTTACTACCCTTGATGGAAACACAACTTATGGGCCTTGAGTATCAGGAGAATCCCAAATTCAGTTGGCTGCTTTTCAAGCTACAAAATCTTCACAGACTACACTACAGGTAGCCTCATTACAAACAAATGAAATAGACTTGGACTGCACATTTCCTTTTACCTTGGTAGTGGAAAATGAATCAGATTGGTTTTAATAGGTTGAGGATGCATAAGGTACTTTGCTAAAAACAGAAGTAAGAAAATGTCAGGGTAGAAAAAGACATAGATTAAGCAAATATTATCAAAATCATCCTTTGGTTTTTTTTTAGTTGCATATTGTAAGCAGCTTAGTTCTAGAGGTTTTAGAGTATCTGCTTTCTGAACAATTGTCTTAAATTTTCTGTATACAGAAGTGTTAATAAGAGTTACTGGAAGGACTCAATCTAGGCAGGAGAAGGCAACAAAAAAGACTGATCCCACTGCAATGTTAAAAGCTGGAAAAGCCATTTCTCCACTACAAAGTCATCACTATAACACTGCTGTAACTCACTGCTTATATTGTGCCTGTCTACTTTAGTTTCGGAAATCAACAATAAATGGGAATAGAAACTACAAAGTGTCATTTTCATTCCTGTTAATAATGCTTCCTCACTTAAGATTATCTTCATACTTTTTTGAATTGTCTTGAGCTCGGGCTCTGTCACAGTGTTACAAACTTTAATAAAAGGTGTCAGCTGTGAGAGTCAGGTCTTCAAACTTAAAGGTAAGTCTAGATTCTGTCTTTGTTCAGACACATATAAGTTGGTATTCACATTCAGAAAAGCTAAAAAACCACTTTTTCTTAAAAAAAAAAAAAAAAAGATGTCAGTCCCAGACTGTATTGTAAAGGAGTTTGCTCTTTCCCAGGTATATGAGCTTGCATTTGTCTTGTTAATATAATTTCCTGACAATATATTCCCAGCTGGTCCAGATTGCCTGGACAGCAGCCCTGCCTCAATATATCAAACGGGTTCCCTACCTAGTGGCTGCTGTATGTACCATCACTCCATAAACTCCTCCAGTTAATGGTAAAGATGTTAAATCAGGACCTGTCCCATATTGTCCTACTTGTACCAGCATCAGCTGAGGTACAATTCATTAGCATTACTGCATGAGTCTAACCATCAATGAGTGTTATACCCATCTCATATTAACAAGCTTTGTACCCATCTAATTATTCTCCATCCAGACTGTATTATCCTAACTTGAATACAAGAATATGAGGAAGACAGTGCCAAAAGCCTTGTGAAGCTGTAGTAATTACATCCATTTCTCTCCTGCTGATCAAAAATCTAGTTATTTTATCACAGAATGGAGTCCACTCAGTCAGGCATGATGTGCTCTTGATAAATCTGTGCTGTTCCATCACCTTCTCCTTACATGCAAAGAAATATATTAGTGTGAAATATTTAGAAAGTATTTAGAACTATTAGAAAATTAAAAAAACAAAACCAAAAAACCAAAAAACTATTTAGAAATATTTTAGTGTGAGGTGTCCCTGCCCATGGCAGGGGGGTGGAACTAAATGTTCTTAAAGTCTTTCCAATCCTAACTATTCTGTGATTCTATGATTGTATGGATTCTGTATTTCAGTAAGACCATTCATGATATTCCTGGTATTGAAGTCAGTTGCCCAGGTTGTTATTTTGCTGGTTTTTGACAGAGGGCAATATTTGTTTCCTCCAATTATCACAGATCTCCTACAGTTTCACAGTTTTGAAAGATGTTAAAGAGCAGTCCTGTGAGGATTCCTACAAGAATTCCTGTGAGGAAGGTTGCTCTTTCAGCAACCTTCCATTATATGGATCTTCCTACTGTGGATCAAGTTCTCCCAACTAACGTCTGATTTGATCTGCATTCACTTTTTCTCCTTTAACCTTCGCTAATTTCTGTTGGTCAGATGAGTCTATGAAGTCATTGGGTATCTCTGTCCTATTTGCATTACTGTCATTAAATCACTTGCCCCAGTCAGCAACAGATTGACCTTTCCTCTGCTCAATTTTTTATTACTAATACGTTTCATCTTTTGATTTACTAAATAATGCTTATTATTGCATCTGTGCAGACGACTGGGATTTCCTTGACCATCAAAAAAAAATTAAAGACTTAGGGGCACTGATTTTTATTCAGGCATAGACATGATGTCCAGCTTCCTTCACTTATATAAAAAAGCTTGATTCATAGTTGGATTTCATTTATAAGTTAACCTATAACTCACGCCACACTACATAAATATATCGTGCTTACTGAAATATGTAATTATTTTCATTGTACTGTATTGCTGAAAAAAAAATATCTAAGCTGTGAGTCATGTCACAAAGTGAAGGAAGATTGTTTTCCAAATTTCTTTACATCTGAACATGTTAACAAACAAATACGACACGTCATTAAGTCAATAAACGAGCAATCTATTCTTAAAATGCTATTTGATTATTTTATTTATTACTATTTATTTTAATATTTAATATTATTATTTTTTATAATTTTATTAGTTTTTATTGTCCTTTATATTATGGAACAACCAATCTCCTTAGACACAAAAATTGCATTACCATTCACAATTGCGTGCTTCCGCACACAGATTTAAAGTTCTAATTCAATCATTTTTTTTTTTCACAAATGCAACTTGAAGTTTCAGATATATCTTGTGTCTGTATATTGAAATACTTATCATTTGTTTAATTTTTCATTCTATAATCTAAATTCAATATATCTTTTGTCTTGTTTTCTCATTAATTTTATCAAATACATGTATTTTTAGACACAGACAAGTGTGGACAAGTGTAGTACATGTATTACTGGAACCAAAATCATTATATTTGGCAGAATAATCCATGACAAAGCCAAAAATAAAACATAGGAAGCTGAAAGAAACAAAAATTCATACACCTATGTGATCTGCCCAGTATTGTCAGTAAGTCAAGAAAACTGTTAGGATCATAAATGTATACAAAATATGTTTATGAGTCTACCACATAGTCATACACAATCACTAATTGTGATCATGTATTGATTGCATAACAAAAAAATTAATTGAAGTTCTTTGTAACAGAATTACATAAAATTTATTACTGTGATATGTTAAAGTACATAGATAAATTTTATTTAAGGGGATATATTACATAAGAAGGTAAATGATAATTTATTTGACACTGAAATAAAGCAAGAATTGACATAAAATTAGTCTCAACTAGAAAAAGTGCTCAATCACAAATTGCCAGGTTGAGTGACACATATCCTAGAGCTCAGCATTAACTACTTCCAAAGAAAAAAACAAAACAAAACAAAACAGAAAACACACCCCCAAAACAGCCAAAACAAACAAAAATATCCAAAGAGATCCAGAAAGATTTTTTTTTAATCTTTTCAGTGAAAAGAGTGAGAGGTAGGAATTGGCCCAAATCAAGCCATCTTGTATCCCTCTGAAGCATTATCGCAGATTCTAAAACATGTAAAATGTCTATTTTAGTATTTGAGTTGTGTAATAATAGCAATAAAAAAAATAAAAAATCAAAACCCAACCTTATTATTACCTGTTCTTGTAGCCCATACTTTTCTGAACCCACAATGAAGCACTTTTATTCTTTACACCTTCTGACAGTGAATAATGAAACTGTTACAAACAAACATTATTGTCTGTATAAACTCTTATTTAATAAATTTCACAGTGATTTGACTAAAATATACTGTAGTGTTATCTTTTAATGGCTGGGACTATAAAAAATTCTCATCTGTATAAATCAGATCTTAGCTTGCTTACATGTGGTTTTTCACCTTGGCTAAACCAGGTAAAATTTAATGTGTTAAAGTGATGGACTCAACCTCACTGTCACTGCGAAATCCAAGTGACTGTTGGCGTGCAGATGACATTAGAAGTGAGGCACTCGTGGGTGGCAGCTTTCTACAGCATTGTTTCTTTTTGTTATTATTTCAAATGACATCTGTGCTGTCACAGATGACCTGCCGTTCAGGTTTGGGTGTTTTCATTTCATCTCAAGCATCACTATGTTTCAAGACAGCGAAGAGTGAATGAATTCATTCCTTGGGCACTGGTTCATAACTAAACACTTCTCAGGCTCTGTGATGCTTAGTAACATAAAGAGCTCTTAAAAGTTACATTAAAGTCTAGAAGAAAATCTGTAGTTTACAGCATAATGCCTGTGCTAATTGAAAAACAACAGTCAGTAGTAGGTCATGGAAAGAAAGACATTCTAAGACCTCTAACTAATGGATATCAGTAATGATAGTACGCATACAATTATTTTTTAAAAGCCATCACTTACTAGTGGCAATGAAGAAATTAACTGTTTTATCTATTTCCCATACTCTGATGTTCAGCCTCTGTTTCCAGAAACTACCATGCAAACACAAATCAGTCTTCTTGTTTCTCTTGTTTTTGCGAGTGGAACTGGAGTCACCTGCAAATTTTTCTATCTCCTCTGTAATCTGTTTATTATGCCTAAAACCTGGGCATTAAAGAATATGCATTTAGCCCATATTCTAAAATGAAAGGGCACCTATCTTCGTGAAACTTTGATCTCTTCCATAATATCTTGTTAGCTTATGTGGTGTTAACTTGAGGCCATAGGCTTCCCTTATTCTAATTTATAATCATTGAAAGGATTTCTGCAACATAGGATGCAGGATCAGATCCTATTTGTAACAAATCTCCTTTATAAATTATCCCTCTTTTGAAGTCTTATACCACTGCTAGCACTGCTGGTTCTGACTTTATATATGCATGAAGCCGCCGATTCCTTATTCCATCCAAACCATTGGCAAAATCTGCTGAATTCAGTGGGAAACAGATTTCAACTCTCATGACTCAGTGCCATAAAACAGAATCTATTCTATAAATGCTATAGAATATATAATAGCATCTATAGATACTATTAGATTTTCTTTAATATAGAATAGTATCTATAGTGATAAACACTCTTTCATCGTGGTCTCACCCCAGCTGCAATTGAAATACCACATAGCTGCTTATTTGCTCTCCTTGTGTATGGGTAAGAGAATCAGAAAAAGTTATAAAACATACAGGTTGGATGAGAACAGTTTAACCATTGAGTGACAGAGCACTGGAACAGGTTGCCAGGGAGGTTGTGGAGTTCCTACGTTGGAGATACTCAAGGCTGCCTGGACAAGTTCCTGTGTGATGTACTCTAGGTTACCCTGCTCTTGCAGGGGGGTTGAACTAATGACCTTTCGAGGTCCCTTCCAACCCTTGGGATTCTGTGATTCTGTGATTGAAATAAAGTTAGTAACAGGGGTAAGACAGAGAGTAATAAAAACAAGAAACATAGGTGGTTCACAATATATTGCTCACCACCAATGACCAATACCCACCCCATCCCCCAGCAGCAATGTTGTGGCTCCTGGCCAGCACCCCCCAGTTTATATATTGGGCATAACATGCTGTGGATGGAATACCCCTTTGGCTAGTTTGAGTCAGGTGCCTGTCTCTCTTCCTCAGGGCTTCTGTGGGCCCCTCACTGGCAGACCATGAGAACCTGGAAAGTCCTTGATCAGGGTATAGCAACAACTAAAAATTGTTTTACTCCTTAATAACAAGAATTCTTTCTCTGGCAGCACCTAAACACATTATGGACTTGTCTTCCATAGTCCTAAGTATCATAAGATTTTCAGCATATCACTACTAGAACCTGTTTCCCAAAAGTATTTGCAGTCAAAATGCAGAGGTAACATACAGGCCTCTACACAAAACCGACCCTATGCCAAGTTTTATTTTATTAACCCTGATAAGCAAAAAAGTGATGAACATTGCTAAGGTGATGACTGGCTAGGTGGAGAGGCAGCAGATGTTGCTTATCTTGGCTTAGCAAGGCTTTCAACACTTTCTTCCATAACATCCTTACAGACAGCTGATAAAGTATGTGTACATAAGTGGAGAATAAGGTGAATAAAAACTGAAATACCAGGTAAAAAGGGTTTTATAAGAGGCAGAAAGGTCAGCTGGAAGCAATCACTAGTGGTGTACCCCAGAGGCTCATACTTGAGTACAAAAATACCTGGACTATTGAGAGTATACCTTAGATGCTGCATACAATACAAAACTGGGAGGATGACTGATACTCCATGG
>NW_022993960.1:0-6940 GCF_012275295.1 Melopsittacus undulatus | reverse complement strand
TAACACCCTCTGAGTTATTCCAAAGATCTAGTTCACAAACCAGCATCATCTCATTTTGGGTTAGGCAAATTTCCCTAATAGCAACCATTCAAAATAAATAAATATCCTTACTAATAACATTTTTGCGTTTGATAGCCTGAGAGAGAAACAGCTGAAGGGTAGATGTGGTAGATAGACTTGTGACTGGAGCGCACATGGTGAACAGAAAGAGCTTCTTGCATCTTTTCAGACAGAAACTGACAACAGTTCAGTCACACTGAAAGGCAAAAAAAATGAAACAACTAAGTGAAAGTGGGGTTTTGTGCACCATACTCGGGTCAGCTGTAGAGCGTTTGTGGCTGCCCCTACTCTACTGGATGCATAAAACTCATGTGGGTTCTAAAGAAAACGGGTGGAAGAAACTGAAATTTCAAGGGAAGTAGAAAGTTGTAACTCCCTGCTTGGACGCTGCTGAGCTGTGAGAGAACAGAAACAGAAAGAACATGTGTGAGGAAGAGCTGGTGGAGGGTACTTGTTTTCCTTCTCTTTCCAGCCACCTGGTTTCAGGTACTTGGAGACAACTTCCATGGACTGCGTGGTCCCCATGGATTTGATGTGCCTGTTCTTCCATGCAGATTGCTTTTCTGAGATGGTTGTAGAAAGGGAAGTGAAAATGTGCTGCATTTGTGCACTGGGGTTTTGGTCCTATATATCTGATACTGATGGATTTTGTTCCAGTTCCTGTGTGTCTCTGTATGCTACCCAGCTGTAAAAGCATTGAAGGTCACTAGGAGCCCTGGCTAATGCTTTTTGACATAAGTCCTATAAACAAGCAATTCTTAAGGTCTACAACTTTTTGGAAAGCAGCAGTGGTGTGATAGGGGATACATTCAGGTTGCGTTGCTTGTATTGACACAGCCCTTGTGCTAGAATTACAGTGGGAATGCAGGAATGGGGACTAGGCACCTAAAAACCATTTGTGTTACTGGGCTGTATATGTTTTGTGGATGACAGCCTATACTGACTATGCTATTTTCTGGCCTAATATGCTAATTATTCTAGTCAGTTAATAGTCTGTCTGTGATGATCATAAAATGATCTGGTGGCTGGAACAGATCTCTGGAATTCTTCAGAAGTAGTTCAGGTAAGCTGGGAAGAATTAACCAAAGCTAAAATTAAAATGCACAGAGAGTCAAAGCTTGTGCTGTCGTTGGGAAAACAGTGAGTGATGATGCATAGGATCAGGAAATCCCAGAACATGTTGAAACATTGGTTGAGAACAAACAGGTAAATTTAAGAGATTCTTTCTCATGTGGATCTTGTCAGCTGTTAGGGTGGCCAGATACAGATGGGGGGTCTCAGCAGGCATCCACAATGCACAGTATGATTTCAAGAGGCTTTGTGTCCACCAATGGGGCAGAGCAGAGCATTTTCAGAGATCAGCAGAAAGATTTAGGAGAGGGCAATGCGGGAATTTTGTAAGCAACATTAGCTGCTGGTCAGAGCAAGGAGTGGAACACCAAAGGGTGCTGATGTACCTGCTTGGCATTAGTCTTGGTGGTTATGTGTACCTATGTGACAAAGTGACTTCATGTAGGAAGTGAGTAGGCAGCATGAGCTATCCTGATGCATGCTGACGAAATGAGTTTCATCCACCAACAGATGATGCTTAGAGAACTCTAGCAGGAGCTTATGGCATTTGTGTAGCTGTTACAGTACAGGAAGGCATCTGAGTCATACAGTGACTCCGGCTTTCAAATTCTCCCAGTAAATATGTAAAAGGAAATAAGAGGTGCAGCAGATGAGTCACAAAAAAGGCTCATTTCTGCAACATAATCTTATCAATTAACATTTTCTACCACTGTACCCTCCCCACCACCCTGAAAAGGGGTAAGGGAACCCAGCTATTCTCGTACCACATTGCATCGTGTGAACACACAGGGAGTGCCAAATATCAAGGAGGGAAATCAGAAAACGTTTCCAGTGTATGAAAGTGCTGTGCTGGGCGCATTGAGCTAAGGCAGGACTGGAGGATCCCATGGATCTGCAGCACTCAGACCTGTCTTTGGAGCCTATGAAATTCAGCTTGCTCCCTGCCACACTGGAGGAAGAGACCACAGATAACAGCAGCCATAGTACAGAGGTGTTGGTTTGTAAATCCGTATGAGCTGGAAGGCTGATGATGAAGAGGAAGTTGGTGTGCACAGCACTTTGGTCAAAATGCAAGTGGAAAGGAGGAGAATGCTACATATGTAAATTAATACATTGTTTAGTTCCCCAAATTTCCTTGTAACTACCATCACACACAGAAGGCTTAGGTAAAAATAGCACCGAAATATATTTCTTGCCTTATAAGAGACATTGTATACCACACAAGATAGTTTGTATAGGTGAACATGCAATGCAGAGCATCATGTCTCAACAGAGTTTCAGAAAGCATCATCAGGGACCGTGAGAGTCACACCAGTGATCCATTTTGGGCCTTGGCTCTGTGGCAGAGCTATTTTACCTGTGAAAGGGCACAAGGCCTCCCAGACCTGACACCTCAGTACCTGAAGTACTGTGTGAGTTTGAAATTGGTGAGGGCTTGTGAGAGAGACTCGTTGTATACTGCACACTTTCCTGTCTCTCCCAAGTTCTCTTACACTGCCATAGAAGGAATTAGGTTGCTTTGATGTAATCTATTCTTTTTATGGTGTTTTTTTCTCCCATCTTGGCACTTTGAAATGCTATGCAAGTAGACAAAAAAATATAGGCTTATTATACAGATTAATGGCTTCCGCAGCTATCACACCAATCTTCCGTGCCTGCTGTTTTTCAGCTAACATTTTTTACTTTCTTTTGTAATCTGTGTGAGTCAGTAATGTTGTCCCTGCCACTTCGTACAGCTGACGCCGTATGAGCTTGATGCACCCGTTAAAGGTGAAGGCTGCAGGCACCCCAGCAGGATGAGCAGTCACCGGACTTTGGCCACAGGCTGGTTGTGCCTGTGTTGATCTTGGACAGAGTATCCTGAAGAGCTCTGCAAGGAGAAGAGACCACAGCAAAGCCAAGAGGTATGTTTGTGTAGCTCCACTCGAATGGTCTTGCTGATCATCATTTCACAAGCTGACTTTGGCAGTGAAGACTTTGACTGGAAGGGGGTTGATTTACAGTGGGGGTTGCAGGAAGGAGTCTGCAGGCAGTGTGGTGGAAAGGTGAAGGAAATGGAGGAATATTTGAGCTGTTAATGGGAGCTTTTCTGCAGCGTGGGCAGTCTTTCCTGCCTCCCTGTCTAACAGGAAACTTCCACCCATCTTTTACAGTGCTGCTCCTGCCAATGTACACAGCTTCTGGCCCGTTTAGGGATGATATTTATGTTTTGCAGTAGTTTGGGGGTAAAGGTTAACCCTCTCTCCACCATAGTAGTTGTATTATTTTAAACTCTCATATGAGTGGAATGAAGTGTTCAACTCTAGATGGCCCCATATTAGAAGAGGGTAAACTCTGTTTACTGGTTGGTTTTGGTTGGTTGTGTTGCTGGGTTAAGTTTGTTTTTTTTTTAAATAATTTACTATATATTTTTATTTACATTATTTATCTGACTTCTCCCTTATGGTATATTATGTCCTTGCCAAACATTGATACTCCATCTCTTAAAAGTCAGAGAATTTAAACATTCAACATAAAGGCAATTGGGCTTGAGATTTACATGGCTGACTATCCCTGGGACTTTCCACAAACTTCCTGTTTTAACAGGCTGCAGATCTCTGACCGGCAGGAGAAAACTAGTTTGGAATGTACCAAGAGATTTGCTGAGAGATTTTCTTTCCAGGCCTCTACACCAGAACAGCTTCATCAAAAGTTATTGTAAAGCAGTTAGGGTTAGTCAGGGATGCCAGAAGAACAGGTTCACTTCTCTCATGTGCTGCTGTCTTCTTGCATGACCTATCAAAGTCACCTGCCTCTTTTCCTGTCCAGAGATCAGAGACATAGACTTTCTTTACTTGACATATCTGTCTGTGGGACATGGATATGCAGGAATTAATGTAGATATTTTACTGCAGTATGGGGATCACTGATGTATTGAAGACAACTAGAAAAATGCATCCAGCCTTCTCTAAAGAAGACAGATTTGGGACTGAGTGGCAGGCAAACAAAAACACTTACTGTCAGTAGAGGCGTTCTGTTAGGAAACACAGATCTATGTCTCCCAGGCAATGAGGAGTCATGTTAAGCACTGGGACACAAGTCATATGTGATAACCATAATTGCCAAATCTTTGCAGAGCCAGTGTTTCCAGTAATGTGCGAGAAGCTGCCTTTCCTCTTGCAGAAGACACAAAACAGGCTGCGGTAAACTGTAGATTTTTGTTGTTTTTCATTAGGGCACTGTGTTAAGTCTTCAGAGTCTTAAAATGGCAGGCTTATAATTTAATAAGGCTGGGTCTAGGAGTAATGAGTATTTTCTTACAATTACTGATGGGTCCATAAGGCAGCATGTAAGTAATTGTAGTTACTAGCTCTTTAGTTGCCCATCATTTAGAGGAAATCTAAGTATTACATTAGGGCAGGCCAAAACAAGAGAGTGAGCTGTGTGGAATGAGGCTGGTAGTGGGTGTCACTCTGTTGCAAGGGCGATGGGGGGAGGCTATCCAGTGTAGGGAAAGTGGGTTGGAAAAAACCCAGAACAAACTCGAATAGGATCAACGATCTAGCATTAATGCCAATAAAAATTACTCGAACAGAAGCTGATGATCCTATCAGTAGATAATTTTGCAATGGGAACTAACCAGCTACAGCAGTAAACACTAGCACATGAATAAATTGACTTCCCAGCTAGCAGAGCTGAATAAACAAGTAGAGTTAAGAGTTAATTCAGTCAGACAAAAAAAAACCTCAATAATTCATTACTTTTTCCTTCCCAGTTTTCCAGGAACACTGTCTGTGTTCCTGATCTATGAACTGACTGGATCGTGTAGAAAGAAAACCCAGAAAGAGTTAACTGTGTTTGTCTGCAGAGTTGTCATGCAAATAACCAAAGTTTGCATTGCTGTGTGAGCAGGTGTGTATTAGGGCAAACAGAGATACGTTTATCAGGGAGAACTTTTCCCAGAGTGTTTTTTGCTGGAGGGAGAGGAATTGCTCCCATAGCTCTGATAATATGGTTAGTGTTGGTTGCAAATACTCTATGACCTGGTTTCCAAGGAAAGGCATAGACACTGTTTTTGCCTCTGATGCCTCTTAGGGATGGGAGAGTAACAAGTGAGAGAAAGCACCTGTTTTGCTGCTGTTTGAGATTTTGGTTTGTTGATCATGCTGCCGACATGAAAGCACTTACAATGCATTGATCCCCTCTCCATTATTCTCTTTCATTATTTCCCAGCTTGGTTCTGCTGCTGCTATCTCAGGACCCATTCCCTTTTATTTTTTTAACCTAAGTGATAAGCAAGGAGCTGGTTTGGTTTGTATCAGCAGAAGGGTTTCTCCATAGGGGAGAGAGCAACATAGTAGGGTAGATGCACTCCTGCTCCTCTGCATCTGCTCTCTCTGTTTTCTCCCTTCCACAGAATTGCATTCAGATTTGTCCTTCTCATCGAAACTCTTGCTCTGTGGCAAGCACAAAAGCAGGCTGCTCCACAACAGCATTCATATTGAGTAACGTATTTCCAATCCACTGGGAGAGAGCACTGCCTTCTCACAAGCTGAGTTTTCCAAAGAATCCTTATCAGATGGCAGCCAGTGTGTCTTGTCACTTCCCACTCCGGGTTACCCACTCTCAGGCTGGGTTGTGTGTTGTGACAAGCAGGTGTGACCACAGAGAATGAGATGACTCCCAGCAGCTGGCATCTGTGCAGGACACAAAATCATTTATGGCAACTGTAGAGAGTCACAGACCTCTTTGATGGGTAATGCTGAAGTAGAAAAAATAGTATAAATTCAATAGGGCTACACGTAACGGAGATCACAGCTTTTGTGTTTTGTAGCTCAATGTAGTTAGTGGGTTTGAGCTTGAGCTTTGCTATCTACTCAAAGGTTACTTCAGGGAAGGCTGGCAGAGGGCAGACGAGAGGGGCCAGTGACATTGCCTTGTACATACCTGTGTTCCTCGGGAAGTTGCAACATTTGCTGTTGCTGTTGCAGCAGGTACAAGCTTACTTGGGTTAGCCCTGCCTGATGTCCTGCTACTGAAACCTGTTGCTTCAGTGCTGTCTGGAGCCCATTTCCCTCTTCATGAGTCAGATCAGCCTGCTTGAGCAGAGATCCCTCCTGCCTCCTGATAAAACCCAACCTTCAAAGAGGGATTTTCCTACTTACGCCTGCAGGAAGGCTTCTGATGCATCTTGGCTCCACCAGGCTCTGGTCTTCCTGTGATGAACCAGAACTGGTCCATGACAGCTCCCACCCTTCAGGCAGCATCTGGGGAGCTTGAAGGCTCTCTAGATCCACCTGGCAGCTTCTGCCTTTAATCACTCAAGTGCTTGTGTTTAGTGGAGCGCAAAGCTACATCAGAAAAGACACAAAGGAAAGGGAATGAAGTATGAGAGTTGCAAAATTCTTTGTTAGTCTCAAAGTGGTTGACAAGCTGTTAATAAATCAGCATGACTGAAAACAAACTGGGAACATCTCCACAGTGATAGGAAAGATTGAAAGAAGACCATAGATTTTGATGAGACCAATGGCACGTTTACCCCTTTTTGGGCCCAGTTACAGCAAACTTTATTGGGACTTTTTAGTTAGAGAATGGTCTCTATTAAAAGTATCTTGTCTGAGCACTCATGTTTTCATGGTTGAGTTTACCTTATGGGAGCTTTAGCTAAGTGGCGAGAAGGAAGAAAGAGTAGATGTTAAAATGTAAATACCATAGGTCTTTGACTTCAGAGTTACAGAAAAATTACCTGATAATGCAGCTATTACTTAAAAGACAGCTTTTTTTGGAAATTGCTTTATTCTCAAGAAGGCTGTTTCCAATAGCCATAGAT
>NW_022993959.1:0-7099 GCF_012275295.1 Melopsittacus undulatus | reverse complement strand
TCACTGGCATGGCCATTGCATTTGCACCTGCAGCAAGGGCCCCAGCACAGGGGTGAGATGCTCTGACACTGTACAGGCAGCAGCCAGCACTGGGGCCATGCCTGGGCTGTGCAGTGGGGCAGGTTGCCCCGAACAATAGAATGGTTTGGGTTGGAAGGGACCTTCAAGGTCATCAAGTGCAACCCCCTGCAGTGACAGGACACCTTCAACTAAACCAGACTGTCCAGAACCACATCCACTCTGGCCTTGAGAAGCAAAAGCTGGAAGGAAGCAGCTCAGGTTGTGCTGGCACTGAAGCTGCTCATTGTGTCCCTGAGGTGCTCCAGCCCAGCCAGCTCTTAGGTCAACACACTGAGGATGGCCTGTGTGAGATGCTGACCAGCTCCAGCTGCTGGGCCTGGGGGGGTGAGGTACAGTGATGGGGACTGCTGGCCAGTGGGGAGCAGCCCTGGCCCTGCCCGAGTCGGCAGCTCTAAGACACAATAGAGAGATTTCTCACTCCTCCCAGCTGGAGCACAGCCCAAGGGCAGCACCAAGTGATACCACCAGCTTCTTTTGTCCCACATCGCTCCCCTATCCCACCACAGCTCCTCAGGACATGGCATGCTCCAAGCTCCTCCACCAGCCTGCAGTATCTCTTCACTAGCACCACAGGACCCCTCCTTTGCTGCTCCCAGGGACCAAGCGAGAGCCCCAGGAGTAGTAACACAAGCCCCCAGCACCATTTAAAAGCCATGGGAACCGTTAAAAGCTGGGAGTGGCAAAGCAAATACCAGCTGGTGGAAAATGGATAGAGCTTGAGGGAAAAAAGCCCAGAGCTGAAAGTGCTCAAGGTTTCATCGCTCATCTCTGCACTGCCAGTTCTGTTTTTGTGCATGGAGGAAGCCACATCTGGGCAGTTTGCCCCAAAAACGCAATTCAAACAAGCACCAAAGGTCCCCCCCTCCTGCTCTCGACCTGCCACCAACAGAGAGATCCGAGATGGCATAGTAGTATGACTGGCGCACCTTTGGGTCCTTGAAGATGTCATCCCAAACGTGTTGAGCCGGTTCAAGAGATTGAGCAAGTCAGTGACGGTCACCCACTCCTACAGAGACATGGGGAAGATGCTTTGATCTGGACCACCAGCTCCCCAAGCGGGATGCATCCTGCAGCTCTTCTTACAAGGATGCAGGATATCACAGGGGTTAGTGCACTGGATCCCAAGGCACCAGGTGCCATCTCCCTTCCCACCCCAGCAGCACCTGCAGCGCGGGGCTTCCATCGAAGTTGTATGCACTGGGCCGTCCCTCGAGGGTGGAGAAGGCCACGTTGCCCCCACTCAGTGGGGAGATGTCGCTGAACTCATCAGTGCAGAAGGCACCTGCTCATCCTCCCCCGGGCGCAGGTACTGCGCTGCGCCGCTTCCCATAGTCTTCTCGCAGGATGCACTATAGTACTGGAAGGGCAACCCAGGGCCCCTCGGCACGCTGCGCTTGTAGATGGCAAAGCTCCTCGGGCGGCTGGTGTGAAACTTCAGCCTCACGTAGGTGATCTCATATGGCTTTGCCTAGGGACGACCCACAAAGCTGTCACTGTCTCCCGATGGGTGTCAGCATGCCAGCACTCCATCCTGCACAGCTGCCAGCACCCTCCTGCACTGACCCCTCTACCACAGCTTAAAGAGGGGAAAACACACCCAGCTACTCATCACACTGCGCCCAAACCCATCCAGATCCATCCAACCAGATGGGCTGCAGGATCAAAGAGCCACTGCAAAACCAGGCTTTAACCAGCTGCCAGAGGGGAAAGTCAGGCCCAGGCACTGAGGAGCATCCCCAGGACAGCAGTGCCACAGGGATAGGGAGGTGGGAAAGGTCAAGGCCAGTCCCTTCCCAGGGACCTGCATGCTGGGACCCAGCATTGCCGCTGTCTTTGCTGGGATGACGACAAAGAGAGGCACCAATCCCTGGGGCAGCTCTGAAAACGCTTGAAAGAATTAACAAAAAAGGGGAAAAAGAAAACACAAAGTGAACATCAGAACTGCCTAATTGCCAGAGCTGAAGGACCAGCTCAAAGACTGGATTGCTCCACAGCAGCACCGCTTCTGACAGCACAAAACAATTAGCTGCAAGGTTTTGGCTTTATTTGAAAGATAATGAGTTGGGAATGTTAGAGGGTTTATTCCGGACTAGGAAAACAGCCTTTAATTGGGCCCATATGAATACTGTCGCATATGTGCTGCAACTTTGCTGCGGGGAGCCGAGGCAGCCCGCTACCAGCGCTGGAAAGCAGCTGCCTTCCATCAGGGACATGGGAGCACCCGGGGGGAAACACACAGACCCATTCACAGCCCACCCAGAGGTGAGGAGGAACAGGAAGGGGCCACAAGTGGATCATCCCATCACCACCAATGCTCTGGGACTGCAACAGTGGGGGTGCCCCTGCCTGTGCCCCTCACAGGGAAGATGCCCGCAAGTGTTGGTTTCTCCAGACAGCACGGTCCCTGTGGGGCTGTCAACCAAAGCAGTGAGGTCAGGGCCATCACCTCCCGGAGCAGTGTTCCTCTGGGAGGAGGAAGGGAGCTCAGTGCTGTGTCAATAAACAGCCCCTACCCCAGCAGGCCCTGCACAAGGGGAGGCAACCGCTGGGCTGGGGGGCCCAAGCTCAGTGCATCCAGCCGGGTGGAGGAGCCTGGGCTGCCCTGGGAAGCATCCCGAGGGAGCACATGCTTTTCCCAGACAGACGTTTAAATCAGCCTCATTCTGCTGGGAGAAAAGAATTCCAGACAATGACCCAGGCTGCTTGTCTGTCCTTTGCTGTTTGGGAAGGTGTGACACATCCCAAAGCCGAGTGTGCAGCAGGACAGGGATGCTGGTAGGGTGCACAGGCAGTGGAGGGTGACAAGGCACCAGGAGCCCCTGATTGCTCTCTGAGATGTGCTGCCTCGGTATTTTGGGTTCCTCCCTGATGTCTGAAGGGTAAATGCAATGGCCAAGCGCGCTTGGGATTAGCCATCTGCTCCTAGTGGGATGCACTGTAACAGTGTGGCTGAAACCTCTCGGAGAAGAGAGATTTAAAGGAGGATATGTAATTACACACCAATTCAACATCACACAGGTAAACACAGGTCTTGTGCACCTCCATTTGATATGTTAGTTTAATAAGCTCCCCAGGTAACCACACTGCAGAGCCTACAAGACATCTGACTTGGGAATGAGCAAGAAGAGCAGCATGGCACGGACATGCTCCATGGGTTAAAAACCCTGATTACTCAGTGGAGCTGATGAGCGAGGACCTGTCCTGGGTCACATTTGGGAGCTGCAGGGACCACTTGGGATTTCCTCCATAAAACAAGTGAAAACATTAAGGTAGCAATAAAAGTCTGCAGCTGGGACAAGAACAGGGCCCAGCAGCTATGGGAAAGGTCACAGCAATGCACTGGGCACCAAAATGGCACTTTCCAGCATAGCAAAGTATCTGAGCCATGCAGGAAGAAGGGTGCATTTGCAGGGGGATGCTCTGGTATCAGTACTCTGAGTACTCTGGCTCAGGAAGGGACACAGGGACCGAGACTGCAGATGAGCTCAGTACAGCGTTATGGCCTTGGATGTGTTAATGGGAGACAGACACAGCAGGGAGGTCCAGGGGCTGGACAAGACTCCACTGGAAACCCAAGTGTGGGGTCCAACAGGCTGCAGCTGGGGGAAGAACCAGAACAAAGACTGGGAAGCAAACCCCGAGCTTGGGCAGCGCAGCTGGGCAAGGGCTGCTGCACACATTGATGTGCTGGAGCCTGCACAGATCCATGTGCTGAGCTGGGACTGGTGGCCACACAAACATCGCCCAGGGGCAGTGGCTTTGTTGGCCTCACCATGTTCCATTGAGATTGTCTGTGCCCCGGGTCAAACAACGAGTGAATCGGGGCAATGTGACAGTCTGTGTTAGATGGGTGAAGTGGCCGGCAGAACATCCTCCCATGGGCCCGGCAGGAGCAGGCTCCTCCTGCATCCCTCCTCATGCCCAGCAGGGAGCCCAGCCCTGAGGACAATGGCCAGATGTCCCTCTGCTCACAGGGGCTGGGAAAGCAGTGACCTTCACCCAGCCAAGCAGCTCCTATGACACTGCTGGGCAGGCACAGACCCTCCACCCATCACCCCAACCCCGGCCACTGGGTCCCACCAACACTCGCTGTCCTTTTACCGGCTCCAATCACAGCCCCTCCACTAACCCCCTTCTGCATGCAGATGGCATGAGACTGCGGAGAATGAAGGTTTTACAGCGCTGGCCAATAGTCAGGGTAGTTTAGATGGCAGGCAAATGTTAAAAAAACCTTTTTAAAATGCCAGGCATGCCCCATGGGTTTTAAGTACCCTCCGAGTGAGCGGCTTGAACAGTGTTTGAAATGTAGAGGGTCAGATCCCAGCTGGGAAAACTGGGATTGTGTATGCAGAGCTCTGCATCCATACTGGGCATCCTCAGCAATGCATGGGGGTGAACAGCACAGGCTTGGCCCCACGGTGCTCACCCACAGCGGGCAAAGCTCTCTGTGGGGGGACAGGGGTAGGGACCTCCCTGTCCCCCACTATGTAAACTTGCATAATAGATAAAAGCAGCCTCATGAGAGCAGATGCCCCAGGCAGAGGTGGCTGGGAAGCAGCACAGGCTGGCACAGTGCTGGCATCCTCACCCCACAAAGGACCATCTGCTGATGGATGGGGCAGACCCTCCCCGGGTCCTTTCAGTGATCTCCCCATAGAGGGCATCTCCCATCTAACACCCCCTAAAGCCCCAGGGAACATCCTGCCTTTAACCCCAAACCAGCACCAATTGCCATGGGATGCAGGAGCATCCCACCCGATATCGCTGCACCCACTGCACCACGGAGCACCGCAGGGCTCCCCCCGGCACTTACCCAGATGGAGGGTGATGTTGACAGAGTTGGGGTGCTGGATGCCGAGGCCATGGACTGGCTTTGCCACCAGGTGCTCTCCTCCTGGCTGTGGAAGTCGGTGAGGAAGGAGGCGTTTGTGATGGTGGCCGGGGGGGTCGCTGGCATCGCAGCGGTGGCACAGGGTGCTGGCGTGGCGAGCGCCCATCTGCAGGCAGTAACTCCTCCGGGGGTGAACCCAGGTGTTGGTGGCCTGGCCGCCCGGCCGAAGGCAGCGTTCTCAAAGACAGGCATGCAGCGGCGGGGCTGGCCCCGGGGTCCCAGCAGGAGGATGAGCCCCCTGCCCCAAGCACCAGCCACAGCAAGGGCCACCAGCCGAGCCACGGATGCTGTGCCATGCTGGGGCTTCGCCTGCCCCGACTCTGAGCCTCCTCCGGATGGCACAGCGAGAGCAGGCGGGACAGGATGGGATGGGAATGGGATGGGACAAGTCCCCCTGCCCGGCACCTCCTCTCGCTCCGAGGTCCACCTTGTGGAAGCTGCTGGAATGTCGAAAGTTTCGTGTGTTATCCAGGCTGTGAGGTTCGGGCTTCCCCGGGTCCCACACGCGGCGGCGCTGGGCAGGATGGGATTCCTTCAGTGGAGATTTGCTTTGGGGATGGGGTGTTTTGTACCTTGAGCTGCACAGATGGAGCTCAGCTTCTCCATTTCTCAGCCCCAGGGATGAGCTCGCGGTGATACATGCCCCACATCATGGGTTTTTCCCTTAGATTTTGTGGGAGTCCCTCCCCTTTCTCAACAGCCCAGAATCAACAGGAGGGTGAGGGGGAAGCTTTGGAGCAGACCCAGCACCTTCTTCTCACCCCATAAATCACGCTGGTCTCTCCCTCATACCAACCTGTCTAGATCTGGGACAGCCCCTAACCCTCCACACCAGCCCCATGAGTGAGGGCTCCCATCCCTGCCTGCTGCCATGGGGCATCTCCACAGGGTGCCAAAGCCACTTTATCACCAGCCCCTATCAGCAGCTTCACAGGTAACACTAACGATGGTCTGTGCCAGAGGAGGTTCCTCCAGATTTGACCTATGCAGAAGTGGAGCAGAAGTGGAAGCAGAAGTGGACCTATGCAAAGGGGAGCACTGCCTTTGGACCCTCAGCCGAGCTGCCCCCAGGGGCCCTGGAAGTTTAACCCTCATTTATAATGTAAGCTCCCTTCCTCCCCTCCCCTTCCCTTCCACTCCCATTTGTTTTAATTCTCCTTCTCCGCACAACGCTGCGGGGAGAAAGCACCGGAGGGGAGCTTGTGAATCAGCGCTCCCGCAGCAGCGCCGTTTCAAAGCCCCATTACCATATATTGACCCAGGCTCTGACAGCCCGAGCCAGCTCTGCTGGGAAGGGTGAATTTCCCAGCACCGAGGAGCCAGCATCAGCTGCCTGGGAGCGGCAGCCGGTGGCAAACCCACTGTCACCTCTGGGGAGAAAGAGAAGTTTTTCCAGCTCCATAATCACCCTGCCCGTCTCCACTGACCAGCTTTAAAGGGGTTTGCACCAAGCAGGGTGAGGTTCTCCAGGTGTTTTGCTTTTTGCCTTGTTACTGGGGCTGCTTTGGGCAGGAGAGGGTCTCCCATGCAGTGGGTTTCACACCTTCTCCTCAGGGTGTTACACACACCCAGGAGATTATGTCCCTGCCCAACCCATCCCCACTTGCAGAGGGATTGACATTAGAGAGTAATGAGACCATGCAGCCAGGGTGCAATGGCTGCTTCATGGATGCACAATGGATTGAACAGAGCTGATGGGTATCCCCATCCCATCTCCTCCCCCAGCACAGGCCCATGGGGCCACAGCTTGATGGAGATCTGTATGACACTACACAGAGAAAAGCCTATCCACATCTAATGTCACTGCACAAGAGAAGGGCAAAAGTAGCCCCAAATAATCCGCTTTTCTCTGAGAACAACGATGCTGGACACATCTTTCCATGTTATGATGCCTACCCAGGACTGGGACAGTGGCTTCTCACAGCAAAACTTCACCCACAGTACGGTCACTTTGCCCTGGGTGACTTCATCCCTGGAGAGGAAGAAGAGCTAAAGCTGGTTATGGGATGCCCCTTGTCTACCATGGATGACTTGAACAAGGTGTCCCATGAGAGCAACCAGAGCTGAGATTTGCCCCAGCTTCACCTAGCTGAAGTCCTCTGTACCTGTAGACACTTCCACCCACTG
>NW_022993958.1:0-7128 GCF_012275295.1 Melopsittacus undulatus | reverse complement strand
ATTTTTCTCCTTCTTAGTCAGCTGGTGCAGGGCTGTGGTTTTGACTGTCAGCCTGGAACAATGCTGATACACAAATGTTTTTAGTTGCTGCTCAGTAATGTTAGTCTGACTGGGGACTTTCTGAATCTCATGCCTCTGCCAGGGAGGAGGAGAAGTCGGGAGGAAGCAGAGACAGGACACCTGACCCAAACTAACCAAAGAGGTATTCCATACCACAGCACGTCATGCCCACTATATAAACTGGGGGCAGTTACCTGGAAGGGTTAGAACACTGCTCGGGTTGGCTGGGTTTCTCATTGGCAGGTGGTGAGTGGTTGTATTCTCTTCCCTTGTTATTTCCCTTATCATTATTATTATTGGTGGTAGCAGTAGTGATTTGTGTTATACCTTAGTTACTGGACTGTTTCTTGTCTCAACCCATGGGAGTTACATTCTTTTCATTCTCCTCCCCATCCCTCTCCCAACGGGGGGAGGAAGTTGGGGGGGGGAGTGAGTAAGTGGCTGCATGGGTCTGAGTTACCAGCTGGGCTTAAACCACAACAGCTCATTGTCTGGATGGACACCAGTGACAGATGGTGTCCCTTGGGGATCTGTACTGGGACCAATACTGTTCAATATTGTTGTGGTTTAAGCCCCGCCAGTAAGTCAGAATCAGGCAACTCAAAGGTTGAGAGGATCCAGAGGAGAAACGGAAAGATGACCAGAGGGATTTAACCCCTCTGCTAGTGAGGAAAGCCTGAGAGAATTGCGCTTGTTTAGCCTGGAAAAAGAGAGGACTACTGGGAGATGTTTTTGTGGCCTTTCAATTCTTAAAATGGCCCTGTAGAAAGATGGGGAGAGACTTTTTAGCAGGTCTGTTGTGATAGGACAAGGGGTGATTGTTTTAAACTAAGAGGAGAGATTCAGACTGGATGTGAGGAAAAAATCTTATAGGAGAGGCTGGTAAAGCACTGACACAGGTTGCCAGAGAGGTGGGTGGACAATCAAGGCCAGACTGGGTGTGATTCTGGGGCACCCAGATCTAGTTGAAGATGTCCCTGCTCATTCCAGAGGGGCTGGACTAGGTGACCTCTGAAGGTCTTTTCCAACACGAACTGTTCTATGATTCTATGATTCTGTGATAAGTACCTTCTTCTCTGGCACATCAGCCCAAATACTCTCTTTGGAACACAGTGCCCAAGTTAGGAAAAGCTAAGGGCCCAATTGGAGCTAAACTTGGCAAGGGATGTTAAAGATAATAGGAAGGGATTTTATAAGTATGTAGCGGCTGAAAAGCAGACTAAGGACAATGTAGGCCCCCTCCGGAAACTTTCGGGAGAACTGGCTACACAGGACTTGGAGAAGGCTGAGGTTCTGAATGGCTTCTTTGCCACGGTCTTCACTGGCAAAGGCTCTGACCACAGCACCCAATCTTGGAAGGCGGACACAGGGACTGTGGAAAACCTAGACCTTGGGCCCACTGATCTGGCTCGAGACCATCTTAAGAACTGAATGTACACAAGTCCATGGGACCTGATGAAATCCATCCACGGGTCCTGAAGGAGCTGATAAATGAAGTTGCAAAGCCACTGGCAATCATATTTGAAAAATCATGGCAGTCAGGTGAAGTTCCTGATAACTGGAAAAAGGGAAATATAACCCCATTTTCAAGAAGGGGGAAAATGGATGACCCGGGGAATTACAGACCAGTCAGTCTCACCTCTGTGCCTGGCAAAATCTTGGGAGCAGATTCTCTTGGAAGGCATGCTAGGGGACATGAAAAACAACAAGGTGCTTGGTGACAGCCAGCATGGCTTTACTAGGGGAACATCCTGCCTGACCAATTTGTGGCCCTTCTATGACGGGGCTACAAAAGTGATGGACAGGGCTGGAGCAGTTGACGTCATCTACCTGGACTTGTGCAAAGCTTTCGACACTGTCCCACATGACATCCTTGTCTCTCAATTGGAGAGAAATCAGTTTGATAGGTGGACCACTGTGAGGATAAAGAACTGGCTGGGTGGTCGCACTCAAAGAGTTGTGGTCAATGGTTCAATGTCCAGGCTGGAGACCAGTAATGAGTGGTGTCCCTCAGGGATCGGTGTTCGGACAGATCTTGTTCAACATCTTGTCGGTGACATGGACAGTGGGATTGAGTGCGCTCTCAGCAAGTTTGCTGATGACACAAAGCTGCGTGGTTTGGTTGATACGCTGGAGGGAAGGAATGCCATCCAGAGGGACCTTGACATGCTTGTGAGGTTGGCTGATGCCAACCTCATGAAGTTTAACCATGACAAGTGCAAGGTCCTACACCTGCGTCAGAGCAATCCCAGGCACAGCCACAGGTTGGGCAGAGAAGAGATTCAGAGCAGCCCTGCAGAGATGGACTTGGGGGTGTTAGTCAATGAGAAAAAGAACATGAGCCAGCTTCAGTGTGCACTCACAGCCCAGAAGGCCACCGGATCCTGGGCTGCATCAAGAGGAGCGTGACCAGCAGGTTGAAGGAGGTGATCCTGCCCCTCTGCTCTGCTCTCGTGAGATCTCACTTGAAGTATTGTGTGCAGTTCTGGTGTCCTCAACATAGAAAGGGCATGGTACTGTTAGATCAAGTCCGAGGAGGGCCACGAGGATGATCAGGGGACTGGAGCACCTTCCGTATAAAGACAGGCTGAGAAAGTTGTGGCTGTTCAGCCTGGAGAAGAGAAGGCTGCGTGGAGGACCTCGTAGCAGCCTTCCAGTATCTGAAGGGGGCCTACAGGGATGCTGGGGAGGGACTATTCATTAGGGACTGTAGTGATAGGAACAAGGGGTAATGGGTTAAAACTTAAACAGCAGAGGTTTAGACTGGATCTAAGGAAGAAATTCTTTACTGTGAGGGTGGTGAGGTGCTGGAATGGGTTGCCCAGGGAGGTAGTGAATGCTCAATCCCTGCAGTGTTCAAGACCAGGTTGGACAGTGCCTTGGGTGACATGGTTTAGTGTAAGTTGTCCCTGCCCATGGCAGGGGGGTTGGAACTAGATGATCTCGAGGTCCTTTCCAATCCTAACTATTCTATGACTCTATGAAACTAATTAAAAATTTCCAAACTTGTTTATGCCAGGGAGAATTTGTAAATGCTAAGTCACTGTAAGATCTATACATGAAATGCTGCCTTTCTGTGAGAAATAATGGATGTTGGTTTATCTTACTTTAGCATTGTTTTTCTGTCTGCTGTGCTGTACATGCATGCATGCCTAAGTGGATGAACACAGTGAATGACACATGTATTGTCATGTGTGGACTGAATATGTCAGGAATTTTATGAGATTGGCTAGCACTATTTACTTATTTATTAAACAGTCTGATGATCTGTTCACAACCATTTATTTCAAGTTTATCACCCTATCATAATTTATGTATACAAGAAGAGAAATATACTTTGACAAAAGAAAAGCAAGTGCCCCAAAATGCCCTCAAAATGAGCCAAGTTTATGGAATGACAAGAACATACTTAGTTTCCACAGTTTTTATAAAGGTTTAGATCAAGAATATGAGTATTAAATTCTACATGATTATATGCATTAAATGTTTCATTTCAATGAACTATGACTAATGTACTTGACACCTCATTGATCCAAAAATGAAATTGAACAATGTCATAACCATCAGTCTCTGCAGCTTAGACAGCAGCATCTTGACTTGATTTCCTAAAAACATTGCTCAGAAATACTTTGAGTTATCCTGTGACAACAATCAATTCTGCTAGCTTTTTTAACAATATGCAAGAAAAATAAGTGTGTCAGCTGCAGAGTTTGAAGTGCATCAGTTGCAGAGCAATACAGCCTCAGGAAAAATGAGAGGGAGTATCATTCTTGGGTTAATTGCAGGCTTTCTGTCTGAAATAATAAGAAATATTATTATATGAGATGTTTGCTTCAGTAATGCATCAGCGTGCAATGACTGCATGTAGAAAGGCATGACTACAAAGGAAGTCTTTGTGAGGTATTTCATATAGAGGTTCACGAAATTTGACACTGGATTGTTGATGCCATCTTCCATGTCTTAAGAAAATTTCTGAAGGCTGCCTGTCTCAGATATCTCTATAGTTGTCTGCAGTACTGGCACAATGGCATCTGGGAAATCAGAAATAGAGAAAAGTAACAGTGTTTGGTTTTATGCAAAAACAGATTGCTTATGTTTGATTTGAGAAAATACCTCACTTTCAGTAAAACAATTTTCATGGTCAAAACAGCTGAAAAGATAATAACTTCATATTTTCTATCTGCATTGTAATATTTTTCACTATCTGTTTTTGTTTCATTGAAAGAACTTTTACTTTGAAAACTTGCTGTTGAACCAAAGGATATTGTAATAACATGTTATGTCCCTAAAGTTGCCGCAGTAGAGAGCAATCAGTCCCTGAATAATGCATACTACTTTCAGTCACAGAAAAGATTAAAACTAGGCAATGATATTATTACTTGTCTTTGATGCAGGCCTATAATACATGATTTGCTTTTGTTGTTCTAAAGTAATCTCCGGAAATCTGTCCTGGTTTTCTTTTATTTTGTACATGGTTGTTCTTTAGCCAGAATGAATCACTGAGCTGATGTTTTGTTTTAAGTCATCTGATGGATTCTTTTCATTCTTGTGAGGAAGACATTTTCAAGGAAATAAGAAGAAAAAATGCATTCTATTTAAAAATAATTGGGCTAACTTACAATGAACTGACTTCAGGAATTGGGCTGCTTTATGCTGACAAATCTTAAAAGTTAGGAAAAAAAATAATTTTAAACAATATATAATTTGCTGGTTTACTCAGCAATTCTGGAAAATTGTGATGTTTAGCAACTATAAATTTTGCTCAGGAATGGCAGGCTATGATAGTCACTAAAGGCACCTATATGCTGGGCTGCATCCCCAACAGAGTGAGCAGCAGGTCAAGGGAGGGAATTCTCTGCCTCTGCTGAGGTCTGGGGAGACCCCCCCCCTGCAGTCCTGCATCCAGCTTCTGGGGCAACAACAAAGAGGGATATGGAGCCTGTTGGAGTCCAGAGAAGGCCATGAGATGCTGCAAGGGCTGGAGGCAGCTCTGCTCTGGGAGACAGGCTGAGAGAGCTGGGCTGGTTCAGCCTGGAGAAAGAGAGGGCTCCTTAAGGGGGAGACCTTAGAGCAGCTGCCAGTGCCTAAAGGGGATGACAAGAAACCTGGAGAGGGGCTTTGAGAGAGCCCAGGACAAGAGGGGCAATGGCTTTAACCTGACAGATGGAGACTGAGATGAGCTCTTAGGAAGAAGTTGTTCCTGTGAGGGTGGTGAGGCTCTGTCACAGGCTGCCAAGAGAAGCTGTGCTGCCCCATCCCTAGCAGTGCTCAAGGCCAGGCTGGACGGAGACTGGAGCAGTCTGGTCCAGTGAAAAGCGTCCCTGCCTGTGGCAGGGGGTTGGAACTGTATGAGCTTTAAGGGTGCCTTCCACCCAGACCACTCTGGGATTCTGTGATTCCTCTTTGCAGCAGGTCAGTGATGGTGAAGAAGGGTCCTAGCGTTCAGTAGGCTCTGACTACTGACAAATGTACAACAATGCAAAAAGGACAGCCTTTTGTTCTGGAAATAAGGTAGAAGGGACAGAGCTTGCCTACAGCTGCCATGGAAAGAAGACAGTAGTCAAAAGAGGAGGAACTGGCAAACAGAACCATGGAAAATGGAGCTTATTTTCACTGCTGCTCCTGAAGTATTTCTAGATCACAATCAGAGCATCTGTTTCTGAGAAGTGATGTTCTGCTTCCCCTCTCATATCCCCTACCAGTCGTAACCTCTCCTTCAGCAGGAGCACTGAAGGACACCAGATGCTTTCCTGCTCTAGGCAATCTGCTGGCTTTACTTTGCTTCTGCCCAGAGCTGCCCTGTTTTGTTGATAAATATTTCGATTTCCTCATCTTTTCAATGTGTTCCAAAAAGGTCACCACAAACACATCGTGTTTCTCTGGGTGGGGCAAGCTCTCTTCAAGTTCTGTCTGCTGAAAGCCCTGAAAAGACGTAGTTGGCTACCAGCTCTTTCTTGAGGTGTAACTAGGGATGACTTATTGAAAAAAAAAAACAGCCCACCATACTGTAGCATGACAAGATAACAAAGATCATTCCTCAAACACGTTGGGCACGCTGCAAGGTATTTGCCTTGTGGAAGAGCTTCACAAGTCAAATAGAATTTTGACTGACTCATGGAAGAGGCTGTGAACCCCACATCCCTGTCACAGCTGGAAAGGCACATTATTCATTGCAGTGACGTATTGTTACTGTGCTGTTACTAGGCACAGTACCTGAGTCCTTCATGGGCATTAGGAAAGACATTAGGGCTAGCACGTGCTGGCATGTCCATTGATTCAGCTGGGTAACTGAATCTAATACTGTGCAATGTTTAGTTCATGCTTCATTTCTTCCTTGTGCTGCTACAGAATCCATGTAAAATAAAAAATTGACCTCATAGCAGCCTTCCAGTATCTGAAGGGGGCCTACAGGGATGCTGGGGAGGGACTATTCATTAGGGACTGTAGTGACAGGACAAGGGGTAACGGGCTGAAACTTAAACAGGCAGAGGTTTAGACTGGATCTAAGGAAGAAATTCCTTACTGTTGGGGGAGGTGAGGTGCTGGAATGGGTTGCCCAGGGAGGTAGTGAATGCTCCATCCCGGGCAGTGTTCAAGACCAGGTTGGATGAAGCCTTGGGTAGATACGGTTTAGTGTGAGGTGTCCCTGCCCTGGCAGGGGGGTTGGAACTAGAATGATCTTGAGTCCTTTCCACCCTAACTGTTCTATGATTCTATGAAATATGGTATTTTCCAGTTAAGAAATTTACACAGGAAAAGCTCAGATCAGCAGCTGAGTAAGGAGGCTCTCAGGGAGCATCCTCCTTCTTCCTGAGGTCCTGAGGGAACAGAACAGTGCAAGGGTTGGGGATTCAGGCACTGAAGGTAGCAGTGGAGCAGGGGGGAGAGAATGCAAGCCCACAGTGCCCAAGGAGAGAGAGAGATCAGGGACCAGTGACATTAGCTGTGGGACAGCCAGTAGGACTGCCATCACCAGGCAGGCACTTTCCTGGTGATGAGGCAGATCTGGGCAAAACCAGAAGTCAAGTTGTTTGAGTCAGGGATGGATAAGGACGTGCCTAGCTGGGC
>NW_022993957.1:0-7136 GCF_012275295.1 Melopsittacus undulatus | reverse complement strand
AAAAGATTGTCACTTCCATAAACTGGTATCCTTGATTTTACAGTATAGAGCTTGACCATCTGACAAAAATATTAATTACAAATAATGAAAAACCTAATCTTTCACCTACTTTGCAGATTTGTCATTTTTATAGAGAAATTAATAAATGGGAATCTATTAATTTGGTTTAAAAATTAGACTTACCACAGACCTACTGTTACATTATTTTGTCATATGAACTTAACAAAAAAAAAAAAAGCCAACAGAGAAGGATAAAAGAACTCAAAGTCCTGTTTTGTTTTAATGTGATGTTTACATTTATAGGAATGTATCAAGGATAAGGCATATGAAATAATAATAACAACAACAACCAACTATAAACCAGAAAATGTTTGCCTAGCCAGGTTTAAGGTAATTTTCCTTATCTTCTGCTGCCTTTGCTTCATTATAGGGATCAAGAAGACTTCTGCTGAAAGACATCTGAATCTCTAGTTCTTTGAGAATCTTTCCTGGCCTGGCTTAGTCTTTCTTAATATGTTCCTCTGGGAAACCTTCAGAGTCATTTGGCTCAGAGCTGAAGGATGACCATGAATTATAGTTTTTCCAATTTGGATCCTTTCAGTAGTAGTTCTGTGTCTTGTGTGGAAGGAGAGTACGTGCTTCTACTTTTGGGGTTTGCACATGCAACAGGATGATCAATTTACCACAGGCTTCTCTTGGTACTGATGTACATCTCCCATCACCTTTGTCTTTGCCCTGTGGGTATCATCCCTTTCCATTTTTTGTAAGTTTTCTGTGTATTGCCCTTACTCCATTCAGACGGTGCAACCCTGCCTATCTTCTCAATTTCCAGTTCATTGGCTAGCTTATTTATTCCTCCTGCTATCCATGTTCAATTTCTGACTATTTCTCCTCATTCGGTATTTTAAAATTGCTTTTTGGTAGTATTTCTGCTCCAACTACAGATCTTTCTCTTGTCTTGGGTCTTCCATTGATCTCTCTTGCTATCCTGAGTCTACTGTCTTTTGTTCATTATAGATGTATGTTTCTCCAACTGTATATGCTTTATCCTGGCTCATTCCTTCCACTGAATCTTATAGACCATGACTGAATTCTACTATGCTTTTTATATCTTTACCAAATCACGTATTTTAGCTGTAAGTGCTGATGAGACACTTTTGGGGTTTGCATAACTTCTGCCAGCTACCTGTTATCAGACAGTGTACGTCCTGAAGATTTTGCAGATGTTAATTATCTCTTGTCTCACTACCAGGTTTATTTCGTTTGTCCTAGCTACCAAATTCTCTTCATTCTTATCTTACTTAACACAGGTGACTGTACAAACAACTGCTCCTACAAATGGCTACACAAAACTCTCTTTCTGACAGCCTTTCTCATTGTCTTCGCACTACTTAAGTTTTATAAGCTTGGTCCTCTTATCTGATTTTATTTACCCCCGAGCTCATTATTTCCATAATATTAACAAACAGCAGGGCTGATGCACCGCGAAACCCTGCCGAGAACTGGTGCTGTGGTTTGTCTCTTGGGAGCCCTCTAGTGGTTGGAAAAATCCCATACTTGGGGTTTGAAACGCTGCAGAACCGAGAGCCTTTCCGTGATAGCCTTGGTTTAAACCTGTTTCACTGGTGGGAAAATAGCCAGGCAGTACAACTGATCCTTAATTAGGCAAAAATATCTTAACGTTTCAGGTGCTTCAGACAGTGCCTAGACACCAGTGCTTTGGAATGCTTATCAGATCAGATCTGTACCTGGTGCAACTTCGCCCTCATGTGTTGAGGCGTGCCTGCAGTCTGCTCAGAGAAAACCACCACTGAAATAAAAATTTAAGAAAACTAAATAAGTAAAGTAAAAACAAACCTCAATTTTTGTCCCTTATAAAACATTTGAAATTCTGTGAACAGATGATTTTTCAAAGCTCTAAAAGATCAATTTTCTCCAGAAAAATTTCATGCCAGTCATATCAATGATACTTCTATCAATAATGATTTTGTTTTATAAATTAACTTGAAGCATTCTTATGACGGTGTATCGCTTTCTGCTAAAAACTATACACAAACTGCTGTCATGTTGTTAGTTGTGTCTTACACATAAATCAGCAGAAACTGTTCTGCAACCAAAGGCATTGAACTAGTTCTTTCACTTTAAAAACACCCACATTAACTTGAATGTATTTTACAAATCTCTGCCACAGGAACAGTCTTCCCTATCAGCAAGGATCCAATTTTAAAGTCTTGATTGACCACCACCGTCCCTGTTCCTTCAGAAGCTTTATTGATTATTCAGTCTTATCAGACTATGTTCCTAACGTATTTATCTTTCCTATTTTGCTGCTGATTCAGCCCCTGTTGGCCAGCTCACTCTGTGCACGATACACCCATCGGGCAGTTTGTGATCACTGGAGGATTCCTGCTTTTTCAGGAATGACACTGGGATTTCTTGGACTCAACTGGTTGGATGTATGCAACAACTGGCTTCCTACAGGGTATGACTTTATGGCTTTACGAATTCCTTCACCAGCAGCTCAGAGAACCTCATTTGAGGGTACTAATGGTAGGAGTTTTAAAATCTGATTTCTGTTTTGCTTCTATGAGTGACTTAGAACCAATATCCCCCCTTAAAAGGTAATTTCCCTCATGTCCACTCTGGAATGAAGAATTTGCACTATAAACCTGCAATGACAAAAAAGGTGAATAATCAAATGCTAGTAATTTTCACCTGCATATTATATTCAACCAGAAAATTGAAAGTGTTTTATTTTCACTTAGAGCAAAGAGTTCTGTGAAGTTTTAAGAAATAAAAGAGTGGTGAAGTACATGGAAACCTAAAGATTCCAAATTTTGTACTTTCCTATCAAATATCTATGTTTGTACACACCCCCAAGCTTTCAGTTGATTCCAATCCTTTCTTTCCTATATGTAAAAACAGGCCCAAAAAATTGTCTCCAACATCCAGCAGATTTTCCGGGAACAGGAGAGCAAAGCTGGCAGGCAATAAAATAAACCATTTCAGTTCCAGGCTGGATGCCTGAGAAAAGTCTGGAATTTGAGCCCTTGGCAGTCCTGGGCTGCCAAATAGTTTCTAGGGAGCCATTAAAATCACTGTAAGAGTGGGTTTGATGAAGCATGCCAAAGCGTCGGGCAAGAAAATTAAGGAGCAAATAGAGGTAACACAGCAACTTCCTTCACACCCTCCCTCACTTTCTGCCCAGAACACAGCTCATCTTAACCCAGTGATCTGAACTAGTACAGCCTTAATTAGGATAGCACAGACACTCTGAGATCCATCTAGTTTCAATGACATAGCCATGGACTTTCACCCAGAGGGAAACCTGTCAAATCAACTTGTGTGGTTGTTTTTTTCATAATAAGAATACAGAAGTGTACACTCTCATACTCTGCTTTTTGTTTTGGATGTACAACATAATCCTATAGAACACACACCACAAGTAGAACTCTTACAAATAGTACAACTGGAACTCATGCTCTTGGTAAAAGTACAGTTGCTTTCTTTTACCAGTTTTTCAACTTTGCAAATGTAGGAGCATTGCTCAATTAAATTTCCACTTTCACAAAATACTTCAACAGTGTCTGACTGTGCTATGTGTATTTGTGTTTTCAGGACTTGGGATTTCCTTTTCATGGATACCAGCCATTAGCCTTGTGAGCCCATTATTTCTCCAAGAAAAGAGCTTTGGGCCAGTGCTATTGCCAGTGCTGGAGAATGTGTCTTTGGTTTATGTTTGGGCCACTTTTCCAGTGGTTGATAAGTCAATTATGGATGGAAAGGTGCCCTCTTGATCATAGGTGGCATACAACTAAATATCTGTGTCTTGGAGTATTGATGCGACCCTGGCAAGCAGCTGCCTCCTTGAGGCTAGACCATCATGAAAACTGAGAGATCACCTGGCAATGGTGAATCTAGGATAGACAAAGAAGATAAGTTCTCCCACCACACACAAAACCTTCAAACTGGATGCTCTTAGACAAACCAGAGTTTGACTTTATGCCGTTTTTGGTATATTAGCTGCTATGAGTTTTTTTGTTCCTCCCTTATTTTTAGTTCCACTAGTTACAGCCTGGGAATAGACGATTCATGGACTGCATCACTGTTATCCACTTTTAGCTATGGTGGACTTTGCAGGCAGGCTGACTCTGTGGCTGGTATGCCAATCTCCACGTTACCAAAACAAGACATTTGGCTGACAGTGACACTTACACTGATCAGCATTCCCTGATGCTGTTGCCACTGGCTAACAGTTACCTGTCCTTGGCAATATTCACTGGCTTGTATGGATTTCTTCTTTGGTACAACAGTCGCCATGCTATTACAGTAGCTAGCAGATGTGTAGGCAATGCCAGAGTTTTGACAGTGGCTCTAGGCTTTTCATGCTCATTCGAAGCACTGGAGGTTTTGTGGGACCTCCTCTTGCTGGTAAGTTGATACTCTGCCAAATACAGTTTACAAGAAGAAAGGGGGATAGTGACCAAACTGAACAAAATCTGTATCTGGACCCAAATTACCCATTTTTTACCTCAGGATATGTGGACCAAGAAGTCTATAAAAACATTCAGCATAACTCCTCTCCAAAGTGTCCTTCTCCCCTCTTATCTGTGATTTTAGAGATACCTGTCAACATGAAAGAAGGGAAGAATGGGAGAGTTCACGTGGTGGTGTTCCTGCTCTGAATTCCACCATTCCCATTTAGTGGGCTTCCATGTCTTGCTATGAAGTGCAACTTGGGACAAGCACCAGATCCACACTTTCAGAGAAGAAACTGAGATTTGAAATTAATTATGTTGCATAAATGCTTGGTATTGTTGGGAGGGTTTCTACAGAAGGTCAAGTGGAACAGCTTGAAACATGAGGGTATGTGTGCCTCAAGGAAAATATTACAAAGATGCCTTCTGTTTTCAGCAGCACTTGAGCTAACTAATAAAAATAAATGGGGGAGGCAGCACATAAAAAACGTGGAGAGAAAGCAGACAATGAGACAGCACATGGATTTATGGGCTGGCAATGAGACAAAATCATCTTGGAAAAACTGCAAGACAAACAAGCGCAAGCTGCAGAGACTTTACAAAATGATGTGGCAGGAAAATTACCAGTGTGGACTTGTAAAATGTGGATCTGAGTTCTAATATCCAAAGACACTGCTCATGCACTACAGTGACTTTGTGGTAATGACACACTAATAGGTTGAAATGGGTTAGACTGAATGCTGGAACATTTTAAGTCACTTTTGAAAATAAAACAGGAAGATTTATAGAGAATTTGAGGTAGAACAATACACGAAGTATGCTGGGAATATCTGAAAAAAAATACAAAAGTAACAAGACATTATGTAATGCCTGGTCACTAGTTTGTGACCTCTTGTGTATCTATAGTAAGCTAAAAAGTGTGGAAAAGAGGAGGGAATTCTAAATGCTCCTTAGCTCTCCTCACCTTTGTTAAAAGTAAATCAAAAAGATTGGATCCAGAGCTCCTTTGCCTAACAGGACTGATGTTAGGTTGGAATGGGGACAGGGAATACACTTAATGTGGACAAAAACTTCCAGTGGAAGACCAAGCAAGAGGCCCTCATAAGCCCACAAATGAACCTGCAAATATAACCACAGAGCAGTCAATTTCTAACATATACTGCTCAGTACTGCATTTGGTATTTTGGTTGGCTTAAAACTACCTAAAACCCAAGACATCTTTTATTAACATCTGTGACTCTTCGTAAAATGATGAACAGGAAAGCCGATAATACTTCAGGCAACCTCTCCAGCTGTGTCTCCAGCAGATGCCTTCTCCATTCCTTCTTTAACCTCTCTCATGCTGTACTGTTATGGTTTCCAAATTACAGCAACTAGTGGCAGCTTACACCAGAAAACATGGGGCTACTCAGATACAAAGCTGCATGATTAGTTTTTTTCTGCCTTTATTGTCTGCCAGGTTGGAAAATGCTTCAAACTGTATAGTGTTTTATTTCTGTAGCAGTTCACATACACAAAGTAAATCGAGATGTGAGTTGTGTTCAGATTTTAAAATGCTATAATGGGGTGATGTTCCATGCACTCTGATGTCTAGAAAGCTGATGTAGTCAGCATACTATCATTGTGAGAGGATGTAGTTCACACTGCTGAGGTAATTCATAGCTTTCTATCAATCATATGCTCTTATTTGTTTCTTTCAGGTCTGATCGTGGACACGACTGGGAGATTTACAGAGCAGGCCTTCTATATGGCAGGAGCAACTCTTATCCTATCAGCTGTGGTTTTAGTACTTTAGATCAGCTTCACAAGAGAAAAAAGAAAAGGAACCCAGACCAATACTACACAAGAAAACTCAACATTACCTTATTCTACCTCATTCTCCTGGAAACTTCAAACCAAAAGGTATCAATAACATGATGTAGGACTGACTGGACTATCTTATAGCATTTCAGGAGATATGGAAGTATTTCTCCAAACTCAATAAACTAGGATTTATAAAATTATGTAAGTTTTGCATCAGAATGTTTGAGGAAGAAAATCATCTAGCATTACAAGGAAACCACACCAGTAACCATTTTTATAGTATAATTTTGATGTTGGAGTTGCATTTTGACTACAAGTCTTCAAAACACAGTCCTCTCAGGGCTGCAATAAGCAAACTAGGGAAACTGTGGGTCTAAATGAACACATGACACATATGTGCAGCAGTTAGAAACCCCAAACACAGACTGCAGCCATAAACTATCAAATAGGAAGAGGCGTCATCATCACAGATGTTCAATGTAGGGAAATAGTGTTCAGTACTTTCAGTAAAACAAGTTGGATGTGAAAGCAAGAGTATAAGAAAATAAGTTTGAGCTGAAGCAACGTACTCTACAGAACAGAGCTGGAATCTGAAAAAATAAGTAAACCTGACAAGCAGGGAAAGTTTACATGAACAATAGAAGTATCAGACTAAAAAACAACACACAGAGACATAAAATGGAGAAGGATTGATGAAAAACAGAGGAAGACATGAGGCCACAGTGGACTTCAACCAGTAAGAATCCAGATGCACACCGATATATTAATAACAGTAAAGTTTCCTGTGCTATTGTAAGATAGAGAAGATAATGGTGCTTGTCAGGCTTCAACTTGAAGAGGTTACGTAAGTTGCAA
>NW_022993956.1:0-7177 GCF_012275295.1 Melopsittacus undulatus | reverse complement strand
TTTCAGGAGCCCTGCCCAGGTTGCTCGATGTGGCCATTGCTGCAGGTTAAAAAATATTGTAGAGAAATAGTGTGCTGTAGTTAGGCAAAATGCTTATACTATAACTGGTTCACGGACAAAAAAAACTTGTTTCTGTTTCTTTAAAGTCCATCCAAAAACTGTCATCAGTTCTCTGGGAGGACAAGAAAGGCAGTAAGGGGGGGTGCTGCGGCAAGGTTCTGTAGAACATCCTCTCCCAATGTCTCCAAGCTTTCTGATGGTCCCCCATGCTGCCTTCTCCATGGTACCTTTCTCCATCCCAAGGTGACAGGTGTTTCCCTGCACCAGGACATGTTGAACCCAGGACCCCCACTACATTGTGTGAGGCAGCAGTGATGCCATGCTGTGCTGCAGTGTGGAGAGCAAGGGGCAGCCAGAGCTTCTGCTCCTACCCAAGAAGGGAGCAGGCAACAGGGCTGTCCCTGGTGGAGACATAAAGCTGAGCCTCTTCCCAGCAGTGTCCCCAGAGGCTCCTGCTTTGTCCTGCCCTACCAAGGACTGTTGCTGCAGGAGCAGCAGGAAGGTGTGGGTGTCATTCCCCCCTGGAAGGGGGCACAAAATACTGGGAAAGGCATGCACAAGCCATGCCCTGGGGGTGACCCACCTGTTCATGTGGCCACACAGAAAAGGGAAAAAGGAACATAGTCTCTGGTGGGCCATGGGGAATTTGGCTTGAAACCTACTGCAAAGGAACATAGGGCACCCCAAGGCATGACCCAGGAGCCAGGCCATGGTGCTGAGCTTGAGGTGAGCTGGAGGAACAATGTCTCACACAGCAAAAAGGTCCAAAGCTCCACAGCATTCAGCACATAGAAGTCATGGTGTGTCACAGCATGAGAACCAAGCTAGCAGTCACCAGTGGGGAGCAAAGACCTCAACAGACCAAGGGCGAGGCCCAAGGTGCTCAGATATGGGGAAGTAAGTGGGGCAGGATCAACACCATCTCAGCAGTTAGTCTCACAGTGCTTGGCTCAAAGGGGAGCTGAGGTGGAAGGACCTGTGGAACAATCTTTCTCCTGCACAGCTGACAGCTTGGCCCATCTCCCCTCTGCACAGCAGCCTCCTCAGCCAAGGAGGCCACAGAGCTCCTGACAAGTTGCTCCCCTACAGCCTCACCCAGCTCACCCAGGAGCAACAAAAGGGGGGCAGCTCGGTCCACACTCACATCATTAGAGCTGTGCTGCACACAGAGAGGCCCACCTGGCGCCTCCAGAATACTCCTGGGTCCCTCTCTTCCTCACACCTGCTACATGCATCACATCTCTCTTGCCTGGCCTCTACCTCCAAACCCCTACTCTTCATAGGCCCACTGCCGGCTCCTCTGGCTTCCTCCCCTCTGCCACTGCTTCCCTATTCGCCCATCTCAGCTCCACAGCCTCTGGCTCAGGCTGCCAACACCACACGCCTCTGAACTCCTTCACAGTTTTGCCTGGGCAAGTACAAAGAGCACCTGCTGCGACCACAGTCAAGCACCCACGGACAAAGGAGCATCTCCTGCTCTCGAGAGCAACCTTGCTCTAGAGATCCCCTGGCAGCCCCACAGCTGCTCCCCATCCCCAAGGCACCAGCCAACTCCACCAGCATCAGCACCACCGGAACTGCCAAAGAGCACCACCAACAGAGAAACAGCCATCAGCAAAGGGCACTTTGGGGAGCAGCAGGAGGAAATGATGCAGTGCTACCAGCCAACAATAAACCCAAAACCTGTGTGGCTGCTGCTCCCACGAGAGCTCTGGCACATCCTCATCTCCCCCCCGGCACCCAGAGCTCTGGCTCACAAAGGGCACATGCAGGCCATAGGCAGAGGACAAGTATGCTTTCTGGGGGTGTTCCAGAGCAAGCAGCACCGCGACAGGGTTAATCCATCCCTCTGCTCAGTGCCCCTGCACAGCTCCACCGTGGTTCCCATTCAAGGCAAAGCTGGAGGCTGGCTCACAACCAGCCCAGTGACGGCACAGGATTACTGCCACAATCACGGCTCCAGTGCAACTCAGCGCAGCCACAAGCGGGAGCAGCAAAGGCTTTCTCACCACCATCAGCTGATGGCCCTGGGCGGCCCCAGAACAACAACAGCAGAGAGCTGATGGGGCAGCACTGGCTAAGCCCCCCGGATTAGAGAGGATCAAAGGGGCTGAAAAGCAGCATGTACTGCTACACCAGCACAACGGCAGCTCCAGCCTCGCCTCTTTCACCCAGATGCAGGCAGCAGCTGCTGGCTTCCAGCACCCCAAGAGGGTCCCAAGCACAACGCTGCCACTGAGAAGTGGAGAGGTAAAGAGCAGCCACCTGCAGGCAGCCCCAACCCTCAACACGCAGCATCGCCCGTCACTACGCACAAACCTCCTCCCGTGCTCCATTGCACTGGCCTCAGCAGCCCCCCCTAGCCGGGGAATAGCAACCTCCCACCTCCCTTGCAGTGCCACCTTTGGCCATGCTGCTCCCCAGAAGACACGGGAGCAGCCGAGAGCACAGGATGGCTACGGCAGCATCCAAAGGCAAAAGGGCACCCGCTCCCTCCTGGCTCTGACCCACAGTCAAACTTCAACTTCTGCAAGGCAGGTGCCTCAATTCCCATGTCCAAAACACACTGCCAGCACGGTACCATCCAGAGTCCACCGTACTTCATCTCACCACACACACATACACTGACCTGTTGGACCACAGTGGCACGTGTCTCTGCATGGGCATTTCCTTAGGTGGTCCGCCCCAGCAGCTGCTGACAAGGTGCAAGACGGGCACTCTCCACAGTGGGTTTCACCACACACGGCCACTCCTCTGCTTCGTGGCAAGCGAGGAACAGGCCTCTTGCTGCCTTCTTCTGGCACACTCAAAGACCTGGGCTGTCTCAAAGTTCCTTCGGCTTCCTAAGGAGTTTGCAGATGTCACTGTGAGTTCACACCCTCTCCACCCAACCCAAAGAGACTTCAAGCACAGAGGGAACTCGCCCCACAGAATCCATACTTCTCCACAACACAGTTAGAAAGGATGCTCTCAACACAGCTCAGAGTCCATCTCCCTTGCTTCATCACTGTGACTCGCAATCTCCACCACTGCAATGCAGCATGGAAAGAGATGACGACCCATCCCCCCTTCCACTCTCGAAAAGACACTTACTGTGAGATGCCACATCCTTTCACTTTCAGGTGGGACCCATGGTCAGGCTGCTCTTTCCCACCCTTTCCTTCTCTAAGGAAGCAAACCCCTCCCTACACACAAGAACAGGGTGAACACAACACTATGAAGCCAACTGTTGCTGTAACAAAGCTGCCCATTCACAGGCAGATGCGCCTTGTCTGGGCCTCATTGCTGGGAGATGCACTGACAGCAACACAACAGCAGGGAGGGAAAGACCCGGAGGCTCTGGGAACACACTGCTGCAGCATCTTACTTGCTCAAGAAGGGCTTCCTACCGATCAGGGCTTGCAAACGCAAGCGCCCTCATCAACAACACTCCCTGCTCACAGGAAAAACTCTTCACCAGACCACACAGTTCCACATACAAACAGCACCCCTGACACAGCCTCACTCGGGGAAGACTTCTGCTGCAGCAGCTGCACGCCCCTTTCACTAATGCGGGCCCTTCACTGCTGCCTGCGGCTCACCTGCCAGCTTGACTGGAGACGTGTTCTTCAAGCCTCATCGGCAGTTCACTTGCCGTCCCGTCTTCCTCTTGGAACTCCTCTGCCGGGCCACCAGCTGAGCAATGCTCGGTCTCGCTGCAAGCAACAGCATGGCAAATGACCTGGGGAGCAGGAAACGGACAGACAGAACACAGTCAGTAAGGACCAGGCTCATCCACAGCTGCACAAGGTTTTCCAGCCGCTCCCATGCCTCAAACTGCTGGATCTTGACAGCCAAGCTTCAGCTGCCAACAAAGACTCAGAGACCTCCCTCTCTTTTGCAGCAGAGATCAGCAGAGCAGCCAGGCAGAGCCCCGCTGTCACCTTCCCACATGAGCTTGCGCCCCACCAACAAACAGCCTGCTCTGTCACTCCCGTCCCAGAGGCTGAACATCTCGCTTGACAACACTGGCGAGCCACAGCCTTTCACCCTGACCATTGCTCCTCCTGCAAAGGCCTCACCAGGGCCCCAACACTGTGCCCTGACCCCGAGGAGCTGCCTCTGCCCCGCTGACCAAGAAACAGCACAGTACCCCTGGCTGCACAGACTGTCCTACAGTCACTGGGCCAGGGCCCCCAACAACAGCCCACCTTGGGCAAGCTCACGGCCACCTCCCTGGCTCCTTCATGGTCTCTTGTGTCGATCTCCCCTTGGCGCAGCCCAGCATTGCTGCCACGGGACATCCCTTGAATGGATGCAGGAACCCCTGCATTGACACCCCCCAGAACACACACAGAGGTGCACTTTACCTCACAGAGGAGATGGGAGCCCAAGCGTTTGAGCCATTCAACTGCTAACAGCCTGCAGGGGCAGCTGGATGCATTCTCCTCCAGGGACTCTTGGAACACAGGCAACCGCCCAAAAAAGCCCTGAGTGAAAAAATGGGAGACTCTGGTCTCAGGGACTCTCTCTGTGGGTCTCAGCCATGCTCAGTGGTGGTGGTACAGGCTGAAGAATGGGCCCTCAGGCACAGCACTGTTACCCTCATCACCATGGACCCCACAGGCACGAGGCTTGAAGACTGTGCACAGGAGAAACTCAGGCGCTTGGCCAGCACCAGACAGCAGCCGCTCTCAGGACAACCAAAGCAGAGAAAGCAAGTGCCAAGAAAAAAGCAAGTGACTGCTAAGCAGCCGCAACTTGCTTCAGAGCTCTCCCCAGTCTCTCAGGCTGATCCAAACAGCCCGGGAAATATGGGATGACAAACTCCAGCAAACAAGACAACACTCTTGCCTCCCCGGCAGTGCTCATCCTTCCCCTCTTCTAACTTCTCCTCCTGTACACCCAGCGTCTTGCACAACCAGCATCTGCACTGGGTTGGCTCAACACACAGGACACAGGGGGAGGCCGCGAGGGACAGCTCTGCGCCTCAGGGAGCTCCTGCTTAGGAATCAGACGGCGTACCTGCTGTGCCTATGCAAAAAGCCTGCCACTGGTGGTCTTAGCTTGAATGGGCTGCCTTGCCTGTGCTTAAATGCATGACAATCAGCACACAGCAGATATGCAATATCACCTGGCAGCCCAAAAAACCCCTCTTCTGCCTCCAGTGATTTCACAGAGAGGCTCCAGATGCCTAGGAGCAGTCCCAGGCTGTGACAGCCAATTCAGTCCACACACTTCACTCACCATCCCTGCTCAGTGTCTGCCCCTGTGCACTCCTTCAGGAGTGCTTCAACAGGAAAAGGCCTTGCATATCTGAGACTCTTGTCTAAAGATCCCCACCGACAGAAGATGCTGTGTGTGTGATCCTGGAGCACATCCTCAGAACAAGGGGACATGGCTTGGTGTGGCCCTCCTGTGTACAGACCACATGTCTGCCATGCAGCCCTTTTGCCTGCTCAGTAGCTCTGTATCTCTCAGATCCCACACGGGCCATACGCACCAAGAGACTTCCTAGCAAAATGCAGAGTATCATCTCCATTATTCAAAACTAAAAGCTTCACCAGCCTTTATCACTGCCAGTCTGCTGCTCTGGGCCCCAAAATAATCATGGTCTGAGCTGAAAAGCTCTGCAACACCATCCCCTTGACTCTTTCTGCAGCAGCTCTGATACCTCAGGGCCAGGATTGCGGTCTGCCCCAAAGCTTGCAGTAATTGTTGTCTAACAGGACAGTCTTGATGTTGTTTCCATGCACATGCCTATGCCTTCTTTATGGTCATCTCAGAGAGTTTTGTAGTCCTCAGGCACATCCCAGCTTCTCTGTGCCACCTTTTAGGTGCTCCCCAGACCCAACAGGTCAATACTTTTGTGCAGCTATGAAAGTGGAGGGCCAAAACCTGCATTTTACTTTTCTTAATTACATTTTATAGACTTTTAATTATCCATGTCACTACCTCATAAAGTCTGGTCTCTATATTTTACACCCATTTTACAGTTATAAAATATTTAGTTTATATACCTCTATAAGAATGTATCAACACATCTATATATAAAAATGCGTATTACTCTACCCTTTACAACACGCATTTCTAACTACATACATATTGTGGGCATTGTATATAAATGTATATATTCTTGTATCTGACCGCTTCTTGGTACCAAGAAAGAAGGGTTGCCAACACGAACAAAATGGCAGCTACCCACACAAAATGGTGGCAGTTACCTGCCAGGAGGTGAACAGAGCTGCAGAGAGTTGAGAGGAAGTGGTGGTTAGAAGAAAAAGACCCAGGAAGTCCATGCACCTGTTGGGGACCACTCACAGTGGATATGTTATGTGCTGGACAAATGCATAAATCTGAACTTAGTATTAAAGGTTTGATACTAAAGCATTCAAAGTCCTCTTCTGCATTTGCCTGCTCACACCCACGCTTAAACAGTGAGAGGACCTCGTGAATACTGCCACATTAAGGGAAGTGTGCCAACCAGCACTGCACTGCTGCTGACAGCAGTGTTGGGTACCTTGCCCTGCTTCTAGGCATGGGCTTTAGCCCTGTGTGCTCCAGTGAACATCAGGGGTTAGGGGCTGGAAAAGAAGCTGCTCCACAACTGTGTTGAGTGCCCTTCCCACAGCAGGAACCTCCTGTCAGAGGAAGATGGTGTACCTGATTACAAGGTACGTAAGGTCAGTGCTGCAAAACGGGTTCAGTCCAGGTTTTTTGTCTCGGTCCCAGAGATGCGAGAGACTGCTCCTGGATGAACTTGTCCATCCACCTGCTCGCACTAACAGAGGGACATGCAGCCCTTTGCAAACCAGACCCTACCTTAAAACTCCAGGCATTTACTGATTTTCTATGTGTGTTTACTGAGAATTGTGAAAAAAATTTCCAGTGCTGTGGAAAAAAAAGGGCCCTGTACACTGCGTAGCAGTGCTTGATATTACCCAAGATGGTGAGATCTCCCCCAAGTTTCCACTGCTCTTCAGCTGTCCTGCACAGGGCTAAGGAGCATACAAAGTGTAACTAAATATTGTGAGCAAGTAATTGTCTGGGTTTGTTCCCCGTTTTAGGCTTGGTTATCCAAGCAAGAGCATGCTGCACAGCTGAGGGACTTGCACAAAGAGATGTATTCCCAGAGTTC
>NW_022993955.1:0-7239 GCF_012275295.1 Melopsittacus undulatus | reverse complement strand
CCCATATTACAGGCATTTGTATAGAGACATCCTATTCTTTCTTTCTTTTAAAAAATGCCAGCAACCTTTACAGCTTTGTTATAAGAGGAAAATGAACACAGGCTAACAATGTAAGAGTCAGGACTGCTGCATGGATGGATTACACATGGGTAGTAGAAGTCAAATTAGTTAATGATTTTTGGTAGTCTCTATAATGATATTCCATAGGATCTACATTACAGAATTTGCATTTCTCTACCGTCTATAGCAGCACAAAAAGATGCTTGCCAGGCTACATTTAGACATTTTGTCACTGGTGCTTTCATTATGCAGTGTACACAACTGTACAGTACTTTGGCTAATAAAACAACTGCTCTTAATGGGATATTGTGAGCAGTAAATAACAGCTACAAACAGAGAAGATGCTCCTGGTAAGACTAAGTATTTATGTGGCATAATTTTATAGTTACCCTAGATAATGGTCACTGATCCTGTTCTGCTTTTCCAATGCTGTTTTAGATCTCTGCAATGGCTGAGCAGCATTTACAAAGAAGACTGGGGTGGACTGCCTCTCTGGTTTCTTCTCTCTATCCATCTAATCCTTGTTCACTTAGAAAATGGTCACTCAGAAAAATACCAAAGTAACTAAAACTACTCTAGCTTGACTAGTTTATATAGCTAACAGAAAAGTCCACATATTGCCTTGGTTCCACTTTTGTCACCACCTTGAATTTACATATTTAAAGCAGAAATATGTGAGAGAAGGAAAATAAGTTGGTTGTCATTTCTCTAATTATTGAATTCACTGTGTGATGGGAGTAAAAATAAACTGAAATATATCCCTGGCCACACCCCAGAATAGCCATGCCTTTTCCTTTCTTGAAAAGAACTTCAAGGGGGGTAAACATGGAGACCTCCATCTGCTCTGTGCTTGTAATTTCCAGTGGAGTCAATGATTTACAGCTGGTTTAATTGAAGCATAGTACATAACAAGCTGAAAAGTATTTCAGAAAGATGAATCTTGAGGATAACATACAAAAGCACTCAAGAAATAATGGGTTCAGAGGGATTCTCCACTGGTCACCTCTCAAAAGTATTTATTACCTTAAAAGTAATACAGAAAAATTAATTCAACAGGGTTTTATATTTAATTCATTGAAAATAATATACCTATCAGCAGATTGAAAAGATTGTGGTATCTTATGAACGATATGGTTTGTTTTCCTTCAGGTAAAAGAGCAGCACGTTATTATGTGAGCATAAAAAAAAGATCTTCAGCTGTGCAAGTTCTGTCATCACATTTTTCTTTTACCACTTTGCACGAGTACCGCAGCAGATTACACTAGCAGCACTGAGAGTGTCATGTCACTGTAAACAGCTCTACAGAAATTTCCTGTGGTTTCTAGTCTTTGATTCTGTAACATGACTTTTTTCTTACCAAAAATGAAGACTGGTTCTGAACCGTAACTGAGATGAAGAACAACCTTCTCTGCCAATTAAGCTACCTCATATAAAGAATGGGTCATATTCCCTACAGTTTTGGAGGTGGCTTCAGTATGATACCTCTAATATTTTTCACCCCAAGAATCCTTTTTATGGATCACAAATCTCTTTCAAGTTACTCTCCGATGAGTCCAGAAGCACACAGAGTTTGAAACATGACCACAGTATTCTGATAAATGAGGCTCTTTAGGCACAAAATATGTGTCATGCCAGAAGTGATAAATCTATCCAGCACTTACTAATGAGATCTGGAAGTGTTTTTGAATGAACAGAAGGAATTTGCCTTTATTGGCATGATACCTGATTTTACTGGTATAAGTTTTCATGTAAATGACACTTTTTCTCTTAAAAACAAGCAGTTACACATTGCATGCTTAGAGTGAATTTATTACTATCTCCTACTATTTCAAAAATCTGTCAGCCCATGTTGTGTAAATTGTTTTGAACCAGAAGACCACAGGCAAGAAGGTCACAGCCTGTGAATACTACCAACATCTCCCTTAGCATTTCAAAGGAATAATTGTACTCAAGTTCAGCTTGTTTATTTACAGGAAAAGATATCATGTTATAAATTTTCCACAGGTAAACTTCAAAAAAATGAAAGTCTCTTATGCCCAGAATATAGCAGAAGTTTTCTTAGATACATTCTTCCTTTTTGTCATACTCATAAAACAACTGCAATTTTACATGCTTTCACTTTAAACTTGTGCATAAGGCATATGTTGATGATGGTCCCAGACATGTCATTTCAAGACTAGTTCAGAATGTGGGGGAGATCACAGGAGTAAATCATCAGCATTGAATTACAATCTGACAGAAGCCAAGCTTTAGTTACATTAGAATATGTATTTTAGGTCTTCATTAAGCATCACAGAAAACTCAAAGCCCAATTTATTGCACAGATTTAAATGACTGACTGTCACCATTGAAAGAAAAGGAGAACAGTAGGCTACATTCTGTTGATTCTCCTCCCCATCCCTCTGGGAGGCGGGGGGAGAAAGTAGGGGAGTGAGTGAGCAGCTATGTGGTTCTGGGTTACCGGCTGGGCTTAAACCACAACACTTCTTTGGGCGCCCAGCATCGGGCACAAAGGGTTGAGATAGCAACAGTTCTGACCAAAGTGTGTGCAACTGTATTTGTGATAAGCATTCATTGTTTTGGATTAATAGTCACTTGTCACACTGCTGATTTATTGGCTCTCAAAGTTGTTGCTCTTGATCTCACAGTTTTCAGCCTGTCGTACCTTACTTACAGCCAGTTTTTGCTGTGTTAGTGTTTATCAGCTGGGAGGCTTGGGCTAAGGTTCTTGTTTCGCTGTACTTTAGGGTAATAACTGACTCACTGATTGTGAAACTGATCTGGCTTGCATTCCCAGTGTGGTCATCACCTCTATACTTTGGGAGGTACATAACAGAAGCGTTTAGTAACTACAAATCTTTTTTCCCCTCCTCAGGTGGTCAACCTATGAAGGAGATATTCCCTTACAATCCCAGGCTCCCCCACCAGACTGTTTACAGCATCACTTGAGAGTTCTGAAGGTTTTGAATGGCCTTTGGGTACCCTTGAGACCTGGGTACTGATTGTGATGGGGATCACCATGTTGGCACACATACAGAGTGTGTTTTACCCATGACCATTTCATCTGATCTTGAAAGTTAAGCAGAGTCGGGTTTGGTCTTGTCTAGGGTTAGATGATGATGAAAGCCATCCGGCTTGCCTTGGACATTGCTGAAGGAGAAAAGTGGCCAGTACTTTATCTCTATACTGACTCACGGATGGTGGCAAATGTGCTGTGGAGGTGGTTGCAGCACTGGAATCAGAGCAACTGGCAACACAGCAGGAAACCCATCTGGGATGCTACACTGTGGCAAGTTATTGCTGCCGGGGTGCAGAACCTGGTGGTGAGAGTATGCCATGTAGATGCTCGTGTACACAAGAGTCAGGCCACTGAGGAACACCAGAACAACCAACAAGTGGATAAAGCTAAGACTGAAGTGGCTCAGATAGACTTAGACTGGCAACATAAGGGTGAATTATTTTTGGCCCACCAGGCCCATGACACCTCAGGCCATCAGGGCAGAGATGCAACATACAGATGGGCTCGTGATCGAGGGGTGGACTTAACAATGAATACTATCACCCAGGTTACTCACAACTATGAAACAAGTGCTGCAATTAAGCAAGCTATACAGTCAAAGCCTCTCTGGTATGGAGGACAATGGCTGAAGTACAAATATGGGGAGGCCTGGCAGATTGATTATATCACACTCCCACCAACCCTCCAAGGCAAACACTATGTGCTTACCATGGTGGAAGCAACCACAGGATGGCTGGAAACATACACTGTGCCCCGTGCCACTGCCCGGAACACTATCCTGGGCCTTGAGAACCCAGATTTGTGGCGACATGGCACCCCAGTGAGAACTGAGTCAGACAATAGGACTCATTTCGAGAACAACCCTTACAGACACTTGAGCCAAAGAGCATGGCACTGAGTGGGTATATCACATCCCCCTACCATGCACCAGCCTCTGGGAAAATTGAACGGTACAATGGGCTGTTAAATCTACACTGAGAAACAATGGGTGGTGGGACTTTCAAACATTTGGATCCATATTTACCAAAAGCCACGTGGTTGGTCACCACCAGAGGATGTGCCAACAGGGCTGGCCCAGCCCAGTCAGAGCTTTTATATACTGTAGAAGGGATAAAGTTCCTGTGGTGCACATAAAGAATTTTCTGGGGGAGACAGTCTGGGTTATTCCTGCTTCAGATAAAGACAAACGCACTTGTGGGATTGCTTTTGCTCAGGGGCCCAGGCATACTTCATGGGGAATGCAGGAAGATGGGGAAATCCAATGTGTACCTCAAGGGTATTTGATTTTAGGGGAAAACAGCCAATGAACTAAATTGTATGCTGTTGCCTGCTGTGTAGTACTTTTACAGCCCACCAACTAGATGTCTTCAGGTCACCAGTGACTGGCCCTGACTTCCCTCTACCACCATTCCAACAAAGAGTGAACTTGGACGAAGCCAGACAAGCTCAGCAGTGCTCAGATGAGTTCCGCGGTGTCATCAGCAGGCAACAGTCCGACACTGCACACAGTCTCTCCTGCTCTGAAAGACTGTTACAAGAGATGGGGCCCAACATCATGGACTGGATAGACACAGCAGCTTTACAGGGATTGATCTATGGACTAAGGAATGATCTCTCTCTGTGCATGTGTAGATTTATATATATATATATATATATATATATATATATATGACACAAGTGATGGTATATTGAAAAATGTGGGATCTGAGCATGACGTGAATGATATGGAATAAAGGGTGGTTACTGTCCTGGGTTCAGCAGTAGCAGTCATTTTTCTCCTCCTTAGTAGCTGGTGCAGTGCTGTGGTTTTGACTTTCAGCCTGGGAATAATGCTGATAATACCAACATTTTTAGTTGTTGCTCAATAATGTTTACTGTGACCAAGGACTTTCTGAATCTCATGCTCTGCCAGGGATGAGGGGAAGCAGAGAGGAAAAAGAGAAAGGACACCTGATCCAGACTACCCAAAGGGGTATTCCATACCACAGCATGTCATGCCCACTTGTCCTGGTTTTGAGCAGTAGCAGTAATTTTTCTCCTTCTTGGTAGCTGGTGCAGTGCTGTGTTTTGACTTTCAGGCTGGGAATGGTTGCTGATAGCAAGTATGTTTTGAGTTACTGCTCAAATGTTTGGTTTGTCCAAGGCCTTTTCTGAGCCTCATGCTCTGACAGGGAAGGAGGGAGGCTGGGAGGAAGGAGAGACAGGACACCTGACCCAGGCTAGCCAAAGAGGTATTCCATACCATAGCATGTCATACCCAGGAGGTAACCGGGAGAGACCCGGAAGGGCTGGAGCTCTGGGGGGATGGAGGAGGTATTGGTCGGTGCTCAGTGGGGCAGGGTGGGGTGAATTATGGGCCGGTGGCTGGTGAGGTGTTGTATTCTCTTCACTTGTTATTTGCTTTATCATTATTATTTGTAGTAGTAGTAGCAGTAGTGATTTGTGTTATACCTTAGCTATTAAACTGTTCTTATCTCAACCCGTGGGGGATACATTCTTTGGATTCTCCTTCCTAACTCTCCAGGAGTTGGAGGAGCAAGGGGGGGAGTGAGCGAACGAGCTGTGTGTGGACTTGGTTTTAAACCATGATACCACTATATAAACTGGGGGCAGTTACCCAGAATGGCTAGATCACTGCTCAGGTTGGGCTGGGTACGGTTGGCGGGTGGTGAGCAGTTGTGTTCTCTTCCCTTGTTATTTCCCTTATCATTACTATTATTGGTGGTAGCAGTAGTGGCTTGTGTTATACCTTAGTTACTGGACTGTTCTTATCTCAAACCATAGGAGTTACATTATTTTGATTATTCTCCACATCCCTCTGGGAGCAAGGAGAGGAAGGGGAGGAGTGAGTGAGTGGCTGTGTGGTTCTGGGTTGTCGGATGGGCTTAAACTATGACATACCTATAAATGAAATATAGGTATAAAAATATGTAAATGAAATATATAAATAAATATATAAATTAAATATGGGGAGTTGGACCTGGATGAACCTTTAAGATCTCTATCAACCCAAACCATTCCATGATTCCAAATGTATCATATATTCCAATCATGTGAGATGTTTACATTTCATGATTTCAAAAATACCAAAGAAATCAAGACTATTGCATTGAAATAACACATGCTGTTGTGCAACGTGAAAAGAAAAAGGTAATTAATCTTAGTAGAAAATTTCTTTTCTAGTGCACATACAAGCTTGCTAGCATGTGATCCTCAATTACATGGCAACCCGTATAACCATAGAACTGCAAACTGAAGAAATTTGGAGAGTGCGTCATGGTCTCCCACTGGCCAAGTCAAAATCACCTCTTATTCATGGCATTTTTGACAGACATATCACAAGGTAACGTTTCTACAGCAAACTCTATATTTTTTGCTAACATCTGAACTATGTTCTCCTTTCTTCTGCTCAGGCCAATGTCCTGTCCTTCGAAGGCATGCAACCTTTGTGGCTCATAAGTATTCTTGCCATCTTCTATTTACTTCAGACAACTCCCATCTTTAGAAGACTTTCAGAATTTTTCTTCAGACTCTTGAAGTGGACATGACTCTTTATTGGAAGTGCCCTAAATGGGGAAGTGGTCCCAGCTTACCTGTGCCAGACAAACAAAAAAACATTATTAATAATGATGTACCCATCTGCACTTGGTTCATATTCAGCTTTTCCAAGGGACTGCTACCCACCAAGGAATGACTTATATAGATACTTTGCATCTTGATTTGTGTAGCTGATCCCACATAACTATAATTTGCACTTTCCCAAATTTTTCTCAAAATCACTTTAAACCTAATCTTCCCCAGTGCATTTGTAGAGCATCCCGGTGTTTTTTCTGGAAAGTAATATTTGGATATGTAGTACATTATCCAGCGGAAACTACTGAAGCATATGAGATGCAGGAACAGACTGTTATGGAAGTCCACTTCATCTCACTGATAGGTTATTCCCTTTTTTGATCACAATCCATATTGTGATAATTGAAACAATTTCATTGTTTCTGGTTTAACAATAAAACTGGGACTGAACATAATCATTCCAACTAGTAAGCTGGCTTTCCCCACATCACAAAGGTTCTTACTCCACCTGTTTAGATCAGACATTCAAGAAAAATTGAGACAACAATTGACTCTGTCCCTTTCTAAATAGATGGAATATGTTAGAA
>NW_022993954.1:0-7263 GCF_012275295.1 Melopsittacus undulatus | reverse complement strand
AACGATAGTTATTCTTAGGGTTTTTTTTATTTATTTTGTTTATTACTGCTTGTAGCATTTTATTTAGCAGAAGCCCTCAGGTTACAGCATTTGAAACACTTTTTTGGCCATGTATTACTTCTTTGATTTATGAAAGAACAAAAAAAAATAAATAGACAAATTCTACCATCAAGGTCCATCATAAAAATCTGTAATTTTCAGTGACATACTTTGAATCCAACTTTTCCTTTCCATATTCTATTCCTGTTCATTTGAAAGGAGATTTGTATTGAAAAAAAGTTCCCTATCACACTGTTCCTTCATTTCCCTAGCACACTGTTCCTTCAAATCTCTATTGGTCTGTGTGGGTTTTGTGTTTTGAAGAGGATAACTGAGATCAGAAAACCCAAGAAACAACAAACAGCAGCACTTATGCATGTCATTTGAACTAATGATTTCTCCATTAATCTTATATTTTAGATGGCAGCTTTGCACTTTTATTTATTTCATGTAGTCGCTGAAATGTAGAGGCCCTGTGAGTCTGATCTGACAACCTTCACGACAAAGCAGAGCTCCTGTTGTTAGACAACTGGTCTTAATGAATCACAGCAAGCAGGATTGAAATTTTATTGGTATGCTTCTCTGTGAACACTGTGACAGTGTTGACACTAAATCAAATTCAATTAACAAGGGCTTTCTAATGAGTTACTGCTTTGCAAAGTAGAAAGGACAAGCATTTTGCAGTCTCCAGCCTGCAGAACTCTTGGTGTTAATGGAGCAATCGCTTAAGGAACCACTGCAGAATCTGCTTCCTAAATTTATGTTAAAGAATGCTTTGCTAATGAATCCCTGAACAAATGTGTGTTACTGGGGGGGGGTGGGGGGGGGGGGGGGGTGTTCGGGGGAGGAAAGGGGGTGTGGGGGAGTGGAGGGTTTGGAGAGGAGAGGTGGGGAGAAGGGGTGGCAGGAGAGAAGATACAAGCAGCTTTTTGTCCTCAAGTGCTCTTGGAGTGATTTCTAAAAACACTGCAGAGTATAGAGAGCAGTGGAAACTGCATCAGCAGGTGAAAACATGGCTGAACAAGAGTATTGCATCAGGAAATATGCCAGGTGAAGCTACCAGACCTAACACCACTGCCAATCGTGCAGTGGTGGTGACTACTGCACATCTCAGGAGTAAGCAGCAGACTGCTGCCTGTGTGTAGTCTGGCTGAACCCAGCTGAGTGTTTAGGCAGCCAGTAAGGCTGAGGGCATGTGCTGTGAAGCCTTGGGAACTAGGAGCCTTTAAATGAAAAAGTAAATGCAGGTACTTGGCCAAGGCTGTGGCACTCAGCATATGGTATGGCTGGGCTCTGTGAACTGAGCAGTTAAACACAGCAGCTTTCCTTATGCAGCACTCATCAGGGTGAGGTAGATGTGCCCATGGGGGCTGCTGGACCCCTAGGTGCCTTCATCTGTGTTCCACATACTGTTCACCTTGTAAACCTGTCTGTACAAGTGAGGTATCTTTGAGTAAAGAGCATGTAAAAATCTATTTCATAAGAGTTAATGTAGTGGTTCCCATTTAAATTACAGAATAGTGGTAACTATAGTAATTCCCACTTAGGGTCTGCTGACAAGTCCAGTTCTTGCTCCAGTTTCTTGAGGAAGTCATATATACATCATTCAGACTGAATTGTCTCATTATTAGTCTTCTATCAATATACAATATTAATTTACAGTGCTATTTTAATGTTTTGAAATATTTGGATTCCTAGTGGGTGTGACACCTCTCTTTGGTTTGTACACACACACTTTACATTATGTGTATGTATAAAAATCAGTGTTACATACTACAGTCATGTGACTCTAATTTCAAGTGATGATAGCTTTGTAAAATTTAAATTATTTGTATTAATATATTTCCCCAGAACCAATGATCTCCCTCTTAGTAAATGTTCCTGGAAAATTATAACTGAAATATTTCAGCTACTTCCAGAATGAAGGTTTGAGTACAGTACTTCATGTTGTCCAATCTGAAGCCATGACCAAAACTAAATTGTGTTTTACTGTATAACCAAGCTCTTCAATTTTGCTCTGCTCTTCCTCTGTGTATACATACGTTCATATTCCTGCCATATTAGCAAGCATGAATAATACATTGTTTTTGGCTAGGGGGGCTCCAAAGTAAATTTGCAACCAGACCCAGTAATTTATTATTTCAGTCTTCTGCACTGATATTTTCTACTAAGTCATAACCATTCAAGACACTCATGCCCCCATGCTGCAGTTTACCATGTGCTGACTTTGCTTTGTGGGGACTATGATGTGCAGTGAATCATCCAAATTATCAGGCATATTAATGGAAATATAGGCGCAAAGGCAAGGGAATGTAAACCCTTTAGCATTGTCTTTTGAAGCAAAGTACACCACCCAGATGAGAAAATGGGATGAAGCTGTATTAAAGGAAGCCATAGTGGACATTAGGAAAAGGTTCTTCACTGAGAGGGTGGCTGGTCAGTGGAACAGGCTCCCAAGGAAGTGGTTGTGACACAAACCTTGTCAGAGTTCAAAGAGAGTCTGGACAATGCTTTTAGTCCTCTGCTTTAGTTTTAGATAGTCCTGCAAGGAACAGAGTTGGACTTGGTGATCTTTATGAGTCCTTTCCAACTTGAGATATTCTGTGAAATACCAGTGTTGTGATAGAAGCTGCTTGTTCTCAGATCTACATATCTCTCATTACCATGGAGATTAACCTCAGGGGAAATAAAGTTTGTATGTGCCCAGTAAAGAAGCTCCAGGACTTTTAAGATATATTCCTAGTAACTTCTGTTTATACTGGACCTATGGCAGGCTTGGAGTAAGGATTTTCCTCTGGAATTGTCCAGGATGAGTACTGGAGCTGAGACCTGGAATTATGATCCTATGGCCCTTCTGAAATAATTTGCTTCAACTTGTTGGCCCTCAGAGGTGGGATCATCCCAAATATGAAGATAGGGGAGCCTTTTCCTCTTGTCTTTCAATGTCTGGGTGTTCAGTTCTGGGGATTTCAGAAAGTCTGAAGATTTTTTGGTCAGCAGCCAAAAATGTTGACCTGCCTGTCTGAGGTCCACAAGAGCCTTGAAGCAGTCACCTCGTCCACTGCAGCTTAATGACTTTCTTATCTGAAAGCTAGCTTTTCTATAGTTTTTGGCAGTCAGGAAACAGCAAACATCTCAAAATTAAGAAACCCTTCCTAGAAAACATTTCTTCAAAACTTTTTTTTCAAAAGCAGCTGACAAATGAAGCATCTTGGAATATAAACTATTAAGAAAGCTTCTGTACAAGTTTGTTTCTTCTATTTCAAGTAGCCCTATTTCTCAGCTGTGTATTTTTAAAGTTGGTGTACACGTATCTGTTGTAAAAATAAATGTATTCATATTCTTTAAGCATTTGGATACTAACAAATGTTTTTGAAAAAGGCTTATGAGAAATAAGTTCTGGGTTTAGAACAGCATTGAGTGGTGTCTACAGTAAATAAGACCCCAGGCCAAACATTGAACAACTAGCAGAAAACAAGCTATTGACTGCTTGGTTTTTCCATGAACACCATCCATCCTATGTATTAAGTGGAGTTCTATGGAGAACACATTATTGAATCTTGTAATTCACAGCTATATCGTAATGCATAGCCACCATCCTGGTATTTCCTAACTTTAGAGAGCTTGAACCCATTGGCTTAATAGTATTCTTTTAACTTAGCCTGTGTGCATGTTATGCATGTTGTGTAGCATGAATGATAATACAGTCAGCCCATGAAATGGTTGGATGTGGTCCAAATATTCAGTCAGAAAGGCTTGGAAAATGCATGTTTTGTTTCATCAGTGAATCAGATAATATTCTGTATTTCTACTGCTGAAGACCAGTGTGAGATCGGAATCTCTGGCACTTTAAGTTTCTGCTCTGCTTTTTAAAATTGGTGATTGTCTTTGGGCAGATCATTTAATCAGCCTCTGATCATGGTTATGGCTGGTGAGCCTGAAGTAAGTCAATCAGAGAATAATGTAGTTGAGGCTGAATTTGTATGACTACACCAGATTAAAACCTGCAGAGATGGGAACCGAACCTCTGATTTGGCTGTCACTAGCCGTATCTAGTCACATCACTGCCTCATGCGATAAAAGTTCCAGAGAATAATTTTAATGAAATCATTAATTATGAACCTGCTTAGAACAGTGGCACATAAATAGAAAGTGGATGATCCTGCAGAATGTTTTAACTGCAGCAAAAAAGACTTTGGCTGAGTCTAAAGCTGTAACAATGAGAAAGAAAGCAAAAATGGGGGCAGTGATGAGATGACAAGCAGACCCATAGTTGGGATGTGGAAGCTCCTTGTTGGGTAAGTATACTGCAGCCATTTATAGAGGTAAGAGAATTACAGAGATTTTTCTAAGGGTAAAAATCCTCGTGTATTGAAGGATTAAGTTTGCTGCAGTTACCTGATCTTAGGTAGGCAGCAGTGTGAGGCCATTAGTAAGGCAATTTTTCTTTCTTTATCAAAAGCTAAAAAATGGAGCTGTGTTACAGCTAGAAACAAGCCAGTAACCCTTCTTTCTCTGTTTTGCTTCTCTCTGCTATAAAGTTGGTAATAAATAGACAGCTACCGTGAACAGATGCAAGGTAGATATGTTTGTTCATAATAAGGGTAGATGGTGAGAAACCATCTGAGTGTAATTTCTTGTTTAAACTGAAAATGCTTTTAAATCTTTCCATATTAATGACCAGTAATCTGAGGAAAATCACTGATTCAGACTTGGTCTATACTCCAAAATAGAATTCTAAATTGCTGACTTCACTGTTAAATATTTTAGGATCTTGATCTGTTCCTCTTAAGCATGTGACCCACTCTTCTGTGGAAAAAAAGCTGCATTTCTACATAAAGTCTTTAGTATTGAGCACACTGTGAATGGGCAGCTGCAGTGGCGTTTAAAAATGTATTAGTTAATACATTTAAATTTGTTAGTACTGATGATGACAGCTGCTTACATTTTGGTTGCATCCAAGCAAGACTTCAACAAAGCAAAGGGATGCTTCCTACTTTGCAACTGAGACAGCAAGCCTCAAGACCTGTAGAGCATATGGTATTGGAGGGAAGTTAGAGCAGAAGATCCTCTCCAGGTAGTTGAAGTTGAAGAGATCTACTGAGTTGTAGAAAACATAAGAAGGCAAGTAGGATATACCACAGTTGTTAGAGGACAGGTGCAACAACAGATCTCTTGGGCTCCTTAATGCATGACTGTTGTGCTAGACCTGTGGGTAAGCCAGATTAGACTTTGCTTTCATTTTCTGAGGCTCTGTCATGTGCATTAGAGTCTGTAAGTATTTTTCTGTATTCAAAATTAATGCTGGAATGACAGATTTAGGTGCTGCCTCTTCCACAATTATGTATATCCACTTTAGTTGACATTGAGAAGAACACAATGGCCTCAGGGACTCCTCTGGATCTTGAAAGTGGTGATATACCAAATTCCTGAAAAACTGAAAAAAATAGTGTCAAAAATAGTTTGCAAGTGCTTCTAGACCTAGGGATGAAACCAGAGAATCTTCTTTTACCTGTAGCATCTTCCTGTTAGGATAGATGTTTTAAGCAGTATATGCCTTTTTAATTCAGATTTATTAGCCCGTTCAAATTCAGACTGTTCTACGTCAGCTAGGAAAGAACGAGTTAAACAGCATCTTGAGGATGCATGACAACTGAATCTAAGACTTGTGGAAGCCAAATATGAGTAAATCTGTGCTCTTTGTAAGGAGGACACATTAATAGAAGGGGAAATCAAACATACTGGCTGACTTTTCATTGGAAATCGATACTCTGATATGTGTAGAAGATGTCCTAGCTTGTACCTTTTGCTATTAGTATCAGTCTTTTACAGTTTTATAATACACTAACTGGTTACAAGAATACATTGCATATATGTGCTGTACAGCTGGTACTTTATCTATATTAGGGTCGAATCACTTCTGCTTTTAAACATTTAATTAGCTGTTTCTCTGTGAAAGCATAACAGTTTTTTCTTTTATATTGTGATTTTGGCCTCATTTCAGCAGCAAGTAAATAAAAGTTGAACTATTTTTTAAATGCAGAGTCCCCAGACTTCTTGTATATTTAAATACACAATAAGACATAACAGTGGGGGGAAAAATTGTCTTTTTTATCTTTCAGTGCTTGGTTCATTACTCATTGTGATGTATTTTTGACAACTGAAAAAAATATCATGTTGCACTAGAGCTAGAGTTTCCCTACTGTGGACGGTAAACTTTAGTGAGGTCTCTACTCGCACAGGTCTAAGGACAAATTTGGTAAAAGGAGATCATCTAGTTTAGGGCTGAGGACATGTAGAGAGACTGTTCTGGTTACCACTGCTGGTTGCTGAAATTTTCAGAACACCACAGTTTATTTTGTCATTGTTCAAATGTACAAGCATTTTTGACAATGTCTGGTGCTGTTGTGGTGCCTATTATTTTCCACCAAGCCCCCCCCCAAAAAAAAAATTAAAAAGTCTGAATTAGTTTATTTTTATTCTGATAGCTTATCACAGACTCAGAATTGCTTTACCTCATTCTAGCTGCTCTTCACACTTGTTTGAGCAAAAAGTGTGTCATGTTATGGAACTGATGCTTCTATTTTTGGTAAATCAGAACTTCACGTGAAGGTCAAGACTGTAATTGCTATCAGGAAAAATAAGAACTGATACTGTATGGCTGATTCCATGAACTGAAGGACAAATATTTTCTCTCTGTATGTCACCTACATAAGTAATTGAGAATTACAATGCCGAGGACACGACAAATATTAACATGACCTTTAGCAGAGGATGTCACCAGGGTTTTAAAAGCTCCTGTTTTAAGAAAGGCCCTACTCTGGGTGATATTATACTATGTGAAAGAACGCGCAGGAAGTGGGACCCTGTGCGTATTTGAGTTTACAATGCTATCAGTGAAAAAATTTAACTCTCTCCTTTTACGTTTAAGCCATGTGCATTAAGACTGGCAATCATTAAGAGAAAAGTGTATGTGGAGCTTCCAAATGCTATTTTTAGGGAGCATTATTTGCAGAGAAAAACTGAACTTCAAACCAAAATTTGTGTATATTAACATTGGCAAGTGTAGCCAATGCTACTACGATTTGCATACAGAAGATTAAGGATGGCAGAGGCTACCCAGTAGTCACGGCAAGTATGCTAAATACTAGAGCATCTATAGATAACTTTTTTATTATAGCACTTGGCACGTATTCATGAATGAAGGTGGGAATAAGGCATCTC
>NW_022993953.1:0-7285 GCF_012275295.1 Melopsittacus undulatus | reverse complement strand
GGTGACAGCAGCTGCTGTCAGTGAAGCCAGCCAGGGACTCCAGGGTGACTCCCTAAGGTGGTGTGTCCTCTAAGGGACATGGGAGCCCAGTGCACTTACCCAAGATGTTCACACCAGAGCAGTACTGTGCTAATTTGGCGTTGTATCATGTAAGGACAGCGAGGTTAATTTTACCCTGAGCCTCACTTCTCTGCTGTTACTGAGAAACACCACTGCAGTGGTGTAGAGTTGTGGGATGGTTTCTTTTCTTTCTACTCTTGCTGTTGGCTTTGGCTCTGTGCACAGTGCTTTCATTTCCCCGTGTGAGTTAATTTAGAGATCACTTGGATTGCTAGGGATCAGGCCAACTGCTGATTTGGACACCAGACCCTAACACCAGGCCAGGATTGCCCGTAGAGAATTATAGTTCCTTCCTTTCATTGCACTCCATAAATTTTCGTGCAGTAATAAAGTGGTAGCCCACAAAAACCTTGAATGCATTCATGTATTTTTAACCCTTTTTACTCGGTTCTAATTTTACTGCTGGTCTGTATGTGTGAAACTTTGGCTGAGTCTGAACTTCTCACTTTTGGTTCATAATTCAATTGTTTGAACACAAACCAAAATGAAAATCTGTCCCCTTTCCATATTCATGTTGGATCTGCAGCACAGACAAAATGAAACCAATAATAAACCAAAGCAAAACAAACTTATTTTTGCTGCTGAGAAAGTTCTGTAATAAAATTCCAACTAAAGGTAAAGAATTTCCACATCCACATAATAACTTTTCAAAGGGTAGGATGGGTTTTAAAGTCATGTATCTCAGTTAAGAAAAAAGCTTTCAGTTCCTCTCTGAACAATTGGCTTTTAGTTGATGGCATTTTGCAGTTCTGTAGGTTGTTTAAACCACTAATCTATCAAATTGCAAGAGAGCGAGATCACTGATCTAAGTCATTTGTGAAAAGGAACAACCCTTCTACCTTACGTGCATTGAAAGAACTGTTTTTCATCAGAAGTACCAGACTGGCACCCTGGCAGGAGGCTGAAGCCGGATGTGCTGCTGATTTCAGACATATGGAAAACCATCAGGCATTCAAGGACATATCCACAGATGCATCTGCATCAGGCTCAGGAAGATTTTAGGACTTCAAATAGAGCTGTGGTTGAGTGTTTGGGTAGGCTGAAAGGTGTACTTGCCTTGTCCTTGCTCTTTTCTGGGCTTCAGCTTGCAGCCATGCTGGAGGCAGGATTCTGAACTAGATGAACCTAGGTTAAAATGGGTCTGTCTGCTCTCATGTACTTATTGACAAAATTATTTATCTATTAACAGTATTTTAAGTCTTTTAGTGCACTTACTGGATAAAAAACTTATGTGCTGATGTAAGCTTCTACAGAATCCCCCTCAAATAAACATGTTTTGTTATAAATCACTTCTCTCTGCCACACTAAAATAAGTCAGAATCTCCATCTCAGTGCCTGAAGAGGGAACATTTAATTTATAGTGATTTCCTTTTCTTTTAATGGTTTCTACTAAACAGAAACATGGTGGGTCTCAACCTGCATTTGCATTTATGCTAAATTACAAGCAGAAAAATCAATACAAGTCTCAGCTCATGCGCACCCACTAACAGCAGCAAAGAAAGCAAACTGCCAAGGAAATCTCTCCCACCCAGCCAGCTTGTTAATACACAGAGTTTTAACCATTTAATTATCATCACAGTGGTCTTTAGTGCCTCTCAAGTGTTTGTAGGGAAGGAAAAAGAAGCTCATCCTTAGGCATTCTGTGAGTCTGCCTTGCAAGGCAGTCCACATGGCCACATTACCAGGCAGGAAGAGCAGAAAAAAAGGTGTCGGGGCAGTACCTCCCCCTTAAGTGCTTGGAGAGATGCAGACAGGACTGCCCTTCATCCAGGAGTGCTCTGGAGGTAGGACCTCCATTGAAGTGGTCACTGGGGACACTCAGTCCTAATGTGACTGACGTCTTCACCAGTGACTTCAGGTCACCCTCTTTCCTCTCTCCCTCTGCACCAGTCCCTTACAGACTTCTTTTTCCCCCAGGTTTCCTTAAATCCCAGCTCATCCTCCTTACTCTCATGGCCTTTTTTTTCCATCCTCTTCCATTCTTATTTGCTTTCCACACTCTTTAACATTCTCTAGTGGCCATGCCTTTATGTTTTTTGTGTCATCACATTCCTGAGCAGCCTCACCAGGGTACCAAAGAGCTCAGGTAGATGCCTGGGAGCTCTTTGTTGTGCAACACTGTGCCTGCTCTGTTCTGTGTGAGTGTTCAGGTGTGCTTGAGTCCTTAAGGTTTTGCAATGGTGCGAACAAAAACTATCTGGAATAAATGTACAGTATAAAAGCAAAATAAAAAGGAACAGCAATCATTAATTGTCCTCAGGCTCCAGTCCTTGTTCAGTGCCTGGCACAATGTCCTTTCTAGTCACTGGGTTTTTTATTTGAAAGCAGAACCTGGCTCTTCTTAAAGGTTGGACTTGATGATCTAAAAGGTCTTTTCTGACCTGGTTTATGATTCTATGATTCTTATTGCCATTTTGTGTTTATCAAAAATCCTAACCATTGGTTCATGCTGCAAAGTGTTCTAAAGCCTGACAGAAACTTTCTTGGAAAAAGCTGCAGGTTTTTCTTGTGTCCTTTGGCCTTTCTGCATTGGAAGTGCCTTCAAAGTCAAAGGCGCCCAGCCATGTCTGATATTGCTTCGTACCTTCACTAAACCTCAGGCACCAGCAGCATGGTGAGGAAATACTATCTAGCTGACAGGCCCTTGCTGGTGCATGGGAGCACTGGCCCCTTTGCAGGCCTAGTTGGAATTGCAGGAGAATTGCCTTGGCACAGCCCGGAAAGCACTAGTCTTCCTGAGCTCAAGCAGGTCCCTCTACCTGGACACAACTCCATCATGCAGCCTTCTGAGAGCAGAGCAAGCAGGGAGGTTCTAGCCTCTGGGATCCACACTGAGCTTAAACCAGGACAGAAGAGCATCTCTGTAATCCTGCAATCAGCAGCTTGTATCCTGCAGAGCTGCAGGGACTGGAGTGACTTGACAGGATTAATGTGACTCCAGGGGTCTCCCGGCAAGCTAATCAGGAGACACTGGTCCTAATGAATGAAGCACAGTGGAGAGAACTGTTAAGCTAAAGGCAGCAAATGTCCTCTTTGTTGTAGTTACAGCATTAGTGATTAAAACATAACTCAGTGGGATGCAGCTAGCTCTCGAGCTAATTCTTCGACAGGAAACACCGGGCCATGAAGTGTTAGCATCAAATATAACAGAAATCACTGCTCAGCAGTTTTGTATTTTTTCATCAGGTTTCATGCTGTCATTAACACAGGTGTTGCAGGCTATTAGCTACAGCCCCTGCAACTATATCCCCCATTAGAGTGTCAACTCGGAGCCTGATCCACAGCTCAGAAACAAGAAAGTTCAAAAGAAAGAAAACAAACTAATTATTTTTCCTCCACAAACTGATGTTTATAACCTGGCTGTGACTCACTGCTATGTCTTCCCTGGTGCTCAGGGGACTTTATTCCCTACTGTGATGAAATAAAATGAACCAAACCATTGTCAAAAATAATTCAAAGTGCTCTGCTCCTTTGGGCAGATGGAATCAGCTCTACAGCCGGCTTTTGCTGTTTAGCTCCTCATGACTGCTGAAAGAAACAGGGTGCAGGAAAAATGATAGCCTGCTTAATATTATTTTGTTAAATTTTAAGTGCTGTGTTTTGTTTTATCAGTAGCGTAGAGTGCGGTATATGTTTCTGTCCCAGGCAAATTACCATCACCTTAGAAAAATAAATCAACATCTCTGTGTAACCTATAAGCTATTGGCCAGTGTGCAAATGAGCTCCTTTATGAATATGCATGAAATACCATGTAAAAGGCACAGAAAAGTTAACAGCTGTGAGGAATGGGCCCTTGGTCCCTGTGCACTCACATTGTTAGACAAAAGAAGCTGTTGGTTAAATCAATGCTAATCACAGCCAAAGGTGCCTCTTGGTTTCATGTGGGCATCAGCTTGGGGCTCTCCTCTGTTCCAATGTTACAAAGAATTTGTGGTATGATTTGGACACGATTTTCAGTTGTTCCTTCTATCTGCTCGGGAGAGAGACGACAGACCAACAGGTCCTTTTGAAACGCACCTTGCAACTGTGTATAGCTAACCAGCCAGGGGTTCTCTGTCAAAGCTAAAACAGTAGCAACCTTTTACAGTTGCTAAAGTTTGCCACTGCATGCCTCTCTGGTGGAAAATCAGTCTCTAATGGGAAGGGAGGGAAAAACAAATTGGGATGGTGTTCTCACTTCTTCTCTTTACCAGTTGACTTCACTGGCTAGACCTTTCTTCCCCTGATATTTTACAGCATTTTGCTGCAGTTTTGGCTTTACCTGCTGCCCAGAAAAGTAGGAGCCTGCATAGGAAGTGGGGGCAGCAGTGCTCTGTGAAAAACCAAAACCAGCTGCCTGGGGGCTGCTTAAGTGTGTACGTGATGACAGGCCAGCAGCCACAGGATATGTAAGACCAGTAAGAAATGCTTTTTTTTGCCTTTATGTATGTATGTATGAATGTATGTATGCATATATCTATCTACTGTAATTTTAGCTCTCTCAGCAACTAATCTCCCATTCATCTTTCCCCCAAATCCTGGAAGCCCATGAATGAATAAAGTTTACATTTCCATTTTACTTTTGAAAAAGAGGAAGGCTTATGTGATGGCCAAGAATGTGTTTTCAGTGAAGAAGAAAGTGTTATTATCCATCCTGTCCATGGCAAGACCTACTTTTCTCCTGTCTTACATTTATAGGGTTTCCATCTCCCATTATCTTTTGTTATGGTAATTAAGTCCTAACTTCTACTTTCTTTCTTTCCCTCTCTCTCCTATTTAATTAACTCGGTGGATGTTGTCCTTTTGTCTCACGGTTACAATGAACAAGGCTCCTGTGAAAACTGACATTTTTTGAAAACCTTTTAAATGAAAATGGCATGAATTCAAAGATCGTCAGCCAGTTCGTGGTCTTTTGTCACATGAAAGCTACTTTGGAGACTCTTCCCTCCACACACACTTAAAAAAAAACAAACTAGCTTTTTGCTAAGGCAGCAATTGCTGTGCAGGGGAAAATAAAAAAATGAGAGATATTAAAAAAATAATTCAGTATTTTCTAAATTTTGGCAGTTTGCACGTAAGAATGTTGCATTAAAGCCTGGGAGTCACTCTAATTTCCAATACATGTCTTCTGTCTAAGATAGAGAATAAACATCAGAGACTCTGCCTTTATAGACTGATGCTGGATTCCTGTACGTGATGGATTTCCATTTGATCTTTTCCATATTTCTTTTCACCCTGTGTATGAAATCCTCCCTCAGCACTCAGTGGGGTCTAGATATTTTGCTTCCTGCAGGACAAAGTAGTTTCCTAATTACTGGGATGAAGAAATATTGAGTTCCAGCACTCACTCCACTCCCAGTGAAGATGGGTCAGTCATCCCACATGGGAAGCAAACCACAGATTTAGGATTACAGGAGGAAAATGACAACCAGAAACCTAGTTCAGAGATAGGTGGCTCATACAGGAGGAGCAGACACTGATCACTTGCCCTGCTACTTTTGCTTTTAGCTATGGCTCTTGTGTTTTCTGGCCAAGCTGCTTTTCACTGAATGAAACAAGCTATTTTCCATAGCTTCATCTGTTTGTCTGAATCTGGTGTTATGTCCCCAAATGCTCCAGTGGCAACAATTTGATGTTGTTCCCCAGAGATTTCTAAGTGTGCATGTCTTGTACATTGCATTGCTGTGGGTATGATGTTCATGCAGAGTGTGACTGTCACTCCACAGAGTGCATTAACACTTGTTATTCAAGTCTTTTAGCAAACAAAGGTAAATCTGATGAAATTGCAATAGGGTGTTCAAAGACAGCATACAGTAGGTGCTTTGATTTTTTCTCTAGCACTCAGAAACAGCTCAAAAACTCATTTAGGCATCTTCCTCTGCATTTGTACTTGTCATACAGTGCTTGCTGCAGAGCTGAGTAGTACCAAAGAGAAGAGATGAAATGCTGCAGTGTGTTTCTTTAACTTAGACTGCTAAATCAAATGGGATTAGCCAGGGTGAATGTCCTCAGACTGAGATACAGGCCATAACTGCAGCATTTCAATGATGCTAAAGCATCTGCTTTTGGGTGATCAAGTACAGTGTTTTGCTAAAAGGAACCAGCAACTGCCCTAGTCTGCATCGTTTCCCCTTTCCAGAGTTCAGGTTGTGTAGTGGCTCCAGGTAGACTGCTCAGAGTGCAAGAGATCCATTTTGCAAGAATTTTCAAGGGATGTGATCCTTGAACCTTGGACAATCATTTGGCCAAACACAAAATTGAATGTGAAACTGTCTTATTATAACTGATTAGCATTTATAAACCTCCTGGGGTCCTGGTGCCAATAGCTATGTGGTAGAATAATAACGGAGAGTAATACTAGATCATGGCCTTAGCCCATACTTCATTATCACAGTAACTCTAATTCCCAAAAGTGTTAGCATCATGAATATCTATAGTGATTTTTGTCACAGAAAAAAGGCATAGTATTTTTTTCCACTTCAGGGGCCCTTTGTAAAGGTCTCTTAGTGTAAGATCTGCTCAGACTAGTTTTTACTGCAGACCTGAACATGTGACTTGATTTGATTCACTAATAGTCATGTCAATTGTAAAGTAGAAGGCATTTAATTACAGTTTCTGCAGCTTGTAAGGCCTTATTCAAAGCCCCACCAAAGTCAAAGGAAGCTTTAAATCTGAATGAAAGGAATTTGAAGGACAGTGAGGAGTCCGAAAGTAGCTGTGACTAGTCAAAATGTCTTCCAAAACAGAAAAAAAACCTCTGTAAAAAATACTAAGGTTTGTAACTGTTCTTCTATATCAATTCTATTTTATGGTCTTCTTTCTTGATACAGTTTTTCGGTTATATTTGTTCTTTGATCTGATATGTTAGTATTTTTAATTTATTCAAAAGCAAGAGTGGGGCCACAAATACTCTGCAGTGCATATTGGTAGTTTTCTTGTACTTCTGAATTAAACAAGTTGCTTTTAGCAACTGAAAAATTAACTTCATGTATATTTATTAAGTTACACTGGTTCAGCAATGGAACACAATACTTATTTGCCTTCTGCAGTATTGTAACATTTGTTTTCATGTTTTACCAAGGTTAAGGTTTATGTTTATCATATTTCAGTGAGCACAACACACCATTCAGCAGATGTTAAAATATGTTATAAAACCATTGTGCTTTGCTGTATTTGAACACAGGGC
>NW_022993952.1:0-7654 GCF_012275295.1 Melopsittacus undulatus | reverse complement strand
TTCCATCTCTTGGTATGTTATATCCTCCTCCCATGTGAAAATCAGGAGCTGCTCTGACATTGAATAGCAATGTTGCTCAGTATTTCACCCGTGGAAGGACCTCAAGTGCCATGAAGGTAAGAGGGCATGAGAATCTGTTCCACTCAGCATAAAACAGCAGTGAACATTCTGGCTCAGATTGCTAGAATCACAAGCTTAAAATCGCCTTTAGTGCCACCTTCTTCAGTGAAAAGTGTTATTCCAAAGATAACACAGCATCAGAAGAGATTATCCCCTTTGTGCTCCATACCTTTAGTCAAAACCTATCTGCAGAAGTTACTGAGAGCTTGAATTATACTGTCTACAAGTAAGCAAACCTGCCCAAGAGACAGTGCAAGGGCTGTTCAGACATGCTGCAACAACTTAGAGATGACTGGACATGACTAGTTCTTACCCGGGCTCTACAGACAACTATCTTAGTTCTGTGCTGGAGCCAAACCAGTGACCTGCTGACAAGTCCTACTTGAAAACACTAGGGCAGGTCTGGCACAAATCAGCACAGTTCCACATTAATTTCAAACATAAAGAGGTGCCAAGGTACACCAGCTTCTGATCTGAAAACAGTGTATTAGTACAATGAGAGCAATAACATTCTTAACTTCAAATGCTCGGGAAGAGCTATGCACAGGAGATTGAATTATTAATGATGGTTACAAATCCAATTCATGGTGGCAACATCAGAGCAGCTGGCATCCATCGCTGGCCATCTGCTCTGGCCACTAACTTGACAGAGGAAGAGACAACATTCATACCAGGAAAGAACCAGGCCATGACCTCAAGTGCAGTGATGTATAAAGGTAAATGACAGAATTCTAACCTGACTGAGAATTGTCTCCTGTATACTTCTCATCACGGTGACTCTGTAGAGCTGAAGATGCAGAAGAGTGAAAATACATATGTAAGGAAAAAGAAACACAAAAATATTTTAAAAGGGCTACATTCAACACTGTCCTTATCCAGCATTTTCTGTTCAATTATTTAAAAAAATAGTGTTTGGAAAAGACTCTTCTTTAGGTGTAATCAGATGTAGAGAAATAATATGAAAGTAAGCAGATATGCAATGTAGAAGGTCACAGATACAATTGTGCTTTTATGTGCTAAGTTCCTGTTTAATGCTTGTGCCTGCAACAGAACTTACATTCATTTTGAGATAACGTTTTAAGCGCAAATTACGTTATTAACTTGAAAGATTCAAGAAATAAAACATAAACACACACACAAACATGTAAGTTTACTTTTGCCCTCTGTAAAATAATTTAAAAACCATGTTCTTAGTACTATTTAATTTTGCATGCGTCCTTTCATGGGTCACTGATAAACTGGACTTCTGAAAACTTCAGTTATAGAAAATCACTCTCCAGCAACTGAAGGGTAGAAGTAGGTATCATTTATCAGACTTTCTTATTTCCTAGTCATTTTTAAACATTCTCAGAAATGAAAGTTGAAAAATCTTTATTCTTTGTTCTTCTGATGCATATTGGGTAGCTCCACTGAAAGATCTAGATTGGGTATTTCCATCATCTTTAAGTTTATGCCTATTGCTTAGCCTATAGTAACACAGAATAAATGCTCCATGCTTTTCCATCCTGCTAGACACAAAAAGCACAGTCTGTCCATTACATGACAGTTTAATATCTGCTAATCACTTCATTCTGTTCCTTCGTTACACAGGTACAAGAAAGTTTTTTTTGCTGTTAGTAGGAAAACTGAGCAGAGCTTCCAGTTCCTCAAACCTTCCCTCAAATGTCAGCACATGATGTATTTAGGTAAAGCCAACAGAGACACTTGAAAAGGGCTAAACCATTCCCTTTTTCTCTGTAATCACTAACAAACATATACATACCCTTTACTTCAAGATGAATAAACTTCAAGTGCTTGACACTGCACTTTACACACTACTCATGATACATCACAGTCTAGTCTATGGTGATTGGTTCCTCTGGCCAAATACATCACCTGCCTATAGCAAGGCACTAGATTGCATGGAAGCATGAAATCATGGTTGCAACTGGTGAGGAATTACACAAATTCTCTTTTCCATCATTCTTGTGCAACTTCCACATTTTTTTCCTTTTTTGCTATTGATGGGAGGAGAGATGAGGGTGAAATAAGAATGAGAAGAGAATGGAAAGGGAAAAAACAACCAACCAAACCTTCTCCACCCCACCCTGCAAAAAAAAAAAAAAACCACTCCAAAAAAAACCCAACACACCAAACAACCCCCCCCCCCAAAAAAAAACCCCACAACAATCAAAACACACCCCAGATTCATGAGTGGCTTTCTGCAATGAATTAGAAGGAAAATAAAATGGAAGGGGGAATTCTGCACCCACAGTCAATATAAATCTGGAGCCTAAGGAACATTTCTTCCCCCAGAAAACTAATTTTAAAAGCTTAAGCACCTGTCTTGTAATCATGCAGGAATACTCAGATAAGTCATCTCATCCAAACAGAGTAAATCAAGTAAGCTCATCAGATATGGTACAATGACAAAATGCATCTGGAGTACTTGTTCTGGTCCTGAACAGGAGCTTCCTTCAAGAGCCTGCCACTACATCTCTGCTGCACAGCTGGCAGAAAACATTACTTACTGTCCTTTAAGTTCTCTACTGAGAAAGTAAAACAAATCATAATTGAATTCTGAATACTTCTAATTATCCCCTCCTGCAGCATGACCTGAAAAAGCCCACATAAGGTAAGTTATGAGGCTAGTTACACAGCTAATCTTGGGCCAGTATGTTTCTTAAGAGAAAAAAACACCACCTCTGTTGTAAATCTATGAATGTGCAAACACTGGACTCTATCCTGCCATGGTTCAAATTGACAAAGGCAGCATTAATCATTGGGCTTCAGCACACAGGAACAGTCACATGCAAAATCAATCCCTATTCATCAATCTTCACTGTAAGAATACTTGATAGACTCTCAGATATATATTTTTTTTTCCCCACGAATAAATCTAACATGCTTAATTTTTTCTATGTGATAATGTGGCACAGAGATCCATGAAGCTCTTACACAGTGATTTCTAATCATGCTGTGATACCATTATGGAGGCTGTTGGTATTGACAAAGAACACTTCTACATCTTTTTAAGGTGAAACAATGCAGAATATGTAAGGGTGTTTCTAAGTTTGCACAGAGTCTGAATGCTGACATCAAACCATTTATAATTATGTCAATGCAGTGAAACATTAGACATTTTGCATCAAAATTTGAAAGCATCAGTTTTTTACGGCTCTGTAACTAAAAGTCGTTTGATTTCTTTTATTCCTCTGTAAAGAATTATCTTTGGCTTGAAGAGAAATGTGATTTTTTTTTTTTTTTTTTTTTTTTTTTTTTTTTTTTTTAGGCCTGGAAAAGTTTTATTGCATGCAAGTATTCTGGCATGGATTTTAGGAGGCTTCAGTGTCCAAATATTGATCAAGACTCGGTAACATCACCTTAGTGATTATTACTACAAAATAATTCTAAAGAGTCTTTTGAATATAATAGATATTCCACATCACCATCACTGCCCAACTAAAATGAAAAAAAAAAGAGAAAAGCAAAACAAACACAAGATGAACCCAAACCCACCTCCAAGCCCCCCAGAATTCCAAGACACGCTAGTGAATTTGTCATGCAATCAGGGAGCACCTCGTGCTATACTCTAGGCAGGAGATACCTTCTGCCACAGAACTGAAACACAATAATATACCTAGTTCTGTTGGTTGCACCTTGTTTTTCCACCATGGACCTTAAACCCCTGCAGACCATGTCTTCTTTTTAGGCTGTGGTCTTTAACCTTTGTGGTAGATGTCTATATGCACTTTTGCAAAAAGCCATATTCCCTGTGATGACCAAATGTGTAGAGGTCCCCAAACCTGTAACTCACCATGTTCATGCTTTTTTACCAGTAAGTGCTCATGAACTAGTGAGAAAAATATGTGAACTGATGATGCTTTCTAACAGTTCCAGTAGTACAGAGAACATGAATGTGGCCTTGGACACAAGCTAAAATCTGTTTTCTTACACTTACTACTGGCTTTGGCCAGCCCCCCAAAAGGGTAAAGAAAACAGGAAGGAAAAGGACTTTTATCTGTATTCCTACTGTTGCATTTTACACATGGCTGCAAGTTTGCAACTGTTTCTGTATTCATTATCTTGCACTAAAAGTATCATATCTACACTTCCCTGTACCAGCCTTTCAGCTGTGTTGTACATTCTAGGGAAAAAAAAGAATCAGCTTGTATCTAAGAAATACCTGTAACTTTAGCACTGCTTCCGTTACACAACTCTTGCACTCTGCCTGAGTGCTTTGAAACATTGTGCTATAGTAAATGGCACTTTGCTGCTAATACTAAAGTCCATGTTTAGTGCAAAGGTGAGGTCATGTTTATAGTATTTTGAGCCTTGTTTTTTCAGTGATCAACCTTCAAAGTTCTTCCAGAACATATGCAGATTTCTCCCTTGGCTCCCTGTCGCCACAAAAAAACTTGTGCAAGTGGCATGGTTTCAACAGCCAGATTTTACAGAATAACAACTTACAAACTTCTTTCAGTAGTAGAGGTTTTCCCATAATGTGTTAATATTCAGTATTATTACACTGAAGAAGGAGGAACTAGGAAATAGTAGTGGTTTTCTAAATACCTTTTATGCACAAGTGTCTTTACCCACAAAATGGATAAAAGAACATTAAAATTCCATTCTTCCTCTACTCACCAGTCCTACAAAAGGAGAATATCCCATGCAAATGAAGTTATTTTTCTTGCTCCAACAATCGATGAGAATCTCATTGATAATACAGATCCCATCCTCTTGGAAAATATATATTTCTAAACCAAGTATATCAGTTTACTCAAAGCTATGAAAATTATGACATGAAAGAAATACAATACCTGTTTGTTGTTTTCATTGGTGCAATGCAGCCTTTTGAGGGACACAAAGTGTCTTATTTTCCTAGCAACAGAAATAACCACTCATTATCATATAAATGGTAAAGAGAGAAGTGAAATGATATACTGCTGTTTTCTTAAGAAGAGGTCTCCAAGCCTTCATGAAACAAGGTACCAAATCCAACACCAAACAGACAACTGGGTGCCAGTTCTCCTTCAGCGTTACAGCTATGTTTTAGTACCTGATCCTTCTGCTCCTGCAGGCATTCACACTGCACATCTGGGAACAGAACCTGGCAATGTTGCCCATACCACATGGCAAAGGTGCGAGCACATCCAAACACACACACAAACATTACCCAGCTGCTGGATCCATTCTGTACAGTAAACTGCATAAAGAAATACCTGATAACATGAATGTAAATGTCAACTTGCAGGTATCCATAGCAGTAACAACTACTAATTGTTATGACTTTGCAATTCTTTTAGTCAGCAAATGATGATACCCAAAATGGACATGACCTTCTCAACTTTGCTTATTCTTTCCAGACTGCATGAAGTCAGCAGTTACCATCTCATCCTGCTACTAAATACTATGGAGGTTAATGTTAAACTTACAGATGGGGGAAAGCAGAGAGAAGGCCCTAAAAAGCAGAAAGCAATTATGTTCTCGACAAGTAAGTTACCCTCCTTGACCAATCACAGGTGTTATCTTCACATGCTGTTGGATACTGTCTCCTGTTTTTGTTCTTGCATAATAAACTCCTTGCCATTCCTAAGCAAACCACACACAACAGAGACATCATCTAAGAATACATAGCTGGCAGTCAAATGTTCATTTATTATTACATAATCCTTACATAATAAATAATAATGTATTATTTCTGGTTGCATTTTTTTTTTTTAAGTGTAAAATTTATTAGCACAGAGTAGCACCGTTTAATAGGCATTTCCTAACATATGGACAATGTAAGTATGTTCCCTTGTGCGAGAGTATACAATTTTACAAAGAACTTTAGCAATACATCTGTTTTGACGGTTACAAACAATGATGGTTGCAAAACATCCAGAATATATCTCCCGGGAAGCAGATGAACCAAACTCTGCACTAAATACCATTCAGCTTGAAGTTGCCAATCATCAAGGAATATGCATGCAAAATCGCAGAAACCCTTGACCTAAGGATGTCCTTCAACTTAATCTCAAGTAACCAACAGCTTATTCTCACTTCATGACTCATTTCCATGACCATGAATATTCTGAAGCTCTCTAGATCAGCAAAAGGAACAGTTTCTTCATGGCATCTTTTATCCTGGGCTCTCATGCAAAATACCCATTTCTTTGACTGGCCACTCATTTTCCCTCCATTCCCACTGCTACAGGAAAACATCAGTAAGACTGCAGGCCTAAACAAGAGCCACATATGCTCCATCTTTTAAACACTCCACTGATGCAGAGATAAAAGTTATCCTCTAGTATGGATTGGAGAACAAAGGAGATAAAGCAGAGGGTATTGTTCCTCCTTAAAAACTCAAAGAAGATTTCAAGGAGGGAAACTACTTAGCCATAGTGTTAGAACGAAGGTGGAAAATTGGTGGATGATACCTTCTCCGTCACAAAAACGGATGGATGCGGAACACAGGGTGCCTTTGAGCAGGCAGTATTAGCATCTGGGGCAGCCTATGTAAATGAGCAAGAGCAAAGCAAAGAGTGGCCTGCGGGTGCTGCTAATGAACCAAGGCAAACCTGCAAACAGCTCCAGCAGTGGACCCCAAGGCTCTGATCATTGCTGTAAGGGACTCAAACGTTTAGGAGCTCCCCAAAGTTCATGAAGCAAAGAGTGAGACAAGGAAGGTGAGAGGTATTTTTGCAACCTCTGGGAGACGGGATTAAGAGACTGTTGCATGTGTTAGAAGAGCATACCCCCGAGAAAAATGTAGTGCTTTCTGTGGCCCATCACCACCATGACAGGAGTTCACAGCGCACTGCAGATATTTTGACTACAGTTAGAAAAACAAAACCCCACTGGTATAATACGTTGTGGTGCCTACATCATGCAGGTGGTGAAAAGCTCTGCAGTGTGACAGAACAGTTAAACCTTTTGGCTTGAATGATGCAACCACCTGAGAGAATGACTGAGGGACAAATTACCATGTTCCACAAATATAACATCTCCATGGGCTCTAGGCAAAAACAGAAAACACAGAAAAATGTTCTTACACTGACTCTTAAGCAAACAGATCAGTAAAGGACTTCAATCACATCCTAAAAGCAAAGCTAAAGAAATCTAGTAGTCATTTGTCTGAGGCGTGGGCTGTTCTGCTTCTGAGACATCTGAGAAGCAGAATTCTGTCTTACACGTACACCCATGAAAACCACATCTTGTGTTCTTAAACCTACACTACTGAAAATGAAGCAGAATAGAAATTCAAAGCAAATTTGCACAGGTTTATTTTATTGCTTACCTTTTCCTTTTTTATAAATGTGTTGATATTGTCTAAAAGATCTGCACAGTTTTTATCACTTTTTGGTAGTCAGTAAGCTCTTGCCAATAAGCTCTCCCTTGTGATACCCCCATCATCCGTTCAAAAGCTGGATTAACATACTGCCAAAACAAAAGTACTTTAAGATAATAGAAAAAGAACATATTTAAAAGTTTAATTACTCACATATAACTACTAAAATTGTACTAGTTATGCATAGAATTATAGAATAGTTAGGGCTGGAAAAGACCTAAG